>NC_092705.1:29760065-30022797 GCF_964275005.1 Diadema setosum | reverse complement strand
TCAATAAACATATATTCACAATTATTTTCGAAATAATTCTGTGCGTCAGCAGTTTCATTATTGTCTGTATGATGTACGGTATTAATAGTTAAAAGGGTTAATCTTTAATGACTGTATTTTGCTGATATCAACATTATCATTGGAAATATGTTTAATGGCAGGGCATCTGAAGCACAGTTTACACACAACCATGACTAAGTAGAGGAAGAAGCATTGTAATTCACACACGCATACATTCACGTACAGAAAAACCTACTGTTAACTTAAGTATAAGAATATATATATTATCAAACTGGTACGAGGAATCTTATTGTAAGAATGAATGCTGGGATAACTGTTGTAGTGCCCAGCAATGTAGCCTTATTTCTTCCCAGGCAGTAACAATTTCAGACTTCTAATTGCAAAAGAAAAAAATACAATATGAATTATCTTAACGTAAATGACAGATCTGCATTCGGCAGAATCAAGCTTCGTCTACGTAACGAAAATCAAATTAGAACAACAACAACGAAAAATTAAAACAATTTAAGTGATTGAAAAGGAGAAAAAAAGAATCCTATTGAAAGGGTAAAAATTATAACAGTCACTTTTTACGTTTGCTCTGTAAAAAAATACTACGTTCGCCAATAATTACATTTAGAATTATGTAAAAAGTAGATATTGCATTTATAGCACTGAGTATCATAATTGCACAATTAAGTACACTGGAAAAGTAGATTAAAATATCTGCGATGAGTTGGCAAAGTAAATTAAGGTCGGAAATGCAACAGCGCCGAGGATAAAGAGAAGGCATTTCCTTGCCGAACAGATGATAGCATGATGTAACATTTAGTGGCCAGGTTTTCGTGTACTCAGCAGCGGGGGGGGGGGGGGGAGGGGTGGTTCCAATCCAGGCGAGTGCACTGCTGTATGTTAAACCATATGTGGAGTAGGCTGGCGAGCGAAAGCCCCGCGCGTTTATGATCACATGGTCACAAAAAGCGACATTTTCCTGGCATCCAAGGGTTCCGCGTAATCTGGCGTCCTCCATACACATATACGCACACACACACTGAAAAAAAAAAATCCCTTGATGCCCTTGACTAAGTGGGTAATAGCTTTTGCTTGAACATAATATCAAGAAGGTTCCACTGGCAGAGCTCAATGGACGAGAACAACTCGTCGAAGGATCGACCGTGACACCGGAATGGGGGGGGGGGGGAGGGGGTGCGATTCACCTCGAGTGCACCGCTGTTAGCATCTAAGCCATACATGGACTGTCGAGCGAACACCCCGCGCGTTTTTCATCACGTGGTCAGAAAAAGCGGCATCTTGCTGGTATCCGAGGGTTCCGCGAAATCTGGCGTTCTCGCCACGAATCCTAATACGCTTGATTGAGCAAGTAATAGCTCCTGGGCTGGACAAAAATGTGAAGGAGGTTCATTGGTAGGCCCAATGGACGAGCAAGAACCGTGATTAAGGATGTCTTTCCATGTCAACAATAACCCAAGATAGGCTGCTTATAGACAATGACGTGAAAAGGGAATCAATTAGATCTCCAGTAGTATCAAGATTTTGACTGAGACTGTGCCTCCTGGTAGTCTCAACTGTAATTATATTATCACATACTTGACCGATAAACTTACATAGCTTCAGGCATGAATAGTATTTTTGTAACACATACACTGCATCTTTAAATGTGAAAACCAAAATACACTTTCTTCATGAAATTGTGCTGACTGTTGCAAAGATATGTCTGTTTCTCCAACATAAACATTCAAAGGAGTTTCACTGAATGAGGTAACAGCACACATCTCTTGATTATAACAACATCGCATTTAAACACTATGACACATTTGTACATCTACTCAATGTACTTGCTGATAAATCTTATACTTATGTCAACTCTGCGTCATAAGTTAGCCAAAGCAACAACAAAAATTTAACCATCGGACATTTCTTTTGTCCCTTCACACATATGTATTGGCGTCTGTTAGCATGTTATAATATACATGTACAATGTATGTTCAAACTCTGGAATAATATCGAGATCATAGTCGACACACAAATGTGACTCTGTCACTCTGTAACGAAATACATATACAGGTTATTAATTTACAAGAGTGACATTATATCTTGGCTTCTTTCTGCCTCACTGTCACTCAACACTTTTTCATTAATACAAAACAACACAAATTCTTTTGTTTTAACACAAATCGGTTGACATAAAACTCAAACTTCGATCAACAATTTTCCTGCGACTGGCCGGTTGTGTTTTACTATACTGTTTTTGCATTTGCTAGCATTAACTCGGTAACGTATCGGTATACATAACAATATGAATCCTTTGAGTCTTTGGGGTACATCGAATGAAATCAAAATAACTGAAGCACAGCTTTCACTGTAATCTTACACATCACAGATGTTGTTTCCTGGCGCTTCCTGTAATGATGGGTTTTCAAAATACCATATAATGCTTGGCGTGTAACACATCATGAAATTTTTCAAGTGATGTCTTCTTATAAAGACAGAATATTGTGAACTTTCTCATACTCCCTAGCATCACTCACATATACTGTTTTCGTTTAAAACAAACATGATTAGCATAAACACAATTTCTTCCTTCACAGATCCTTGGGAAAGGAAGAAAACTGAACGAGAATACATAAACATATGTATACGTTGTCATACAAAAAAAAAAAAGAAATCAACATCAGTTTCTTGTCTGTTTTTAGTCATGTTTGAAATGTTCTGCTTGATGTAGGTTTCACTATAGATTTGAGATTGGTATCGTTCGGCAACATTATCAGCGCGTGCACAGTTTCAAGCTCGCGACAAAGCGTCTGCTAATTTGTTGTCCTCTCCTGCTATGTGCACAATTCTCAGTGGGTTCGGCTGGAGAATCAAACTCCAACGGAAGAGACGCTGATTTTTGTGCTTGAAGCGTTCTAAGAATGTCAATGGGTTATGGTCAGTGTACACCACGATGTCTCTTCCACCGTCCAAATACGCTTCGAAATGTTGCACGGCTAGAACGACACTAGGACATTTCTTCTCCACAGTCGAATACTTTTGCTGATGGCGATTCAGTTTTTTTTTTTTTTTTTTTTTTTTTGGAGAAGAAACACACGGGTTTGCTGTGTCCGTTGTCGTCGTCCTGAAGTATTACGGCTCCTACTCCTCGGTCACTAGCATCAGTAGCCAGCTGGAAGCTCCTTTCGAAGTTTGGAGCGATGAGCACGGGATCGTTCATGAGGACGGCCTTCAGCTTCTGGAACGCACCCTGGCAGCTCGCCGACCACTGGAACGTTGTACCCTTTTCAACAGGTCCGTCAAGGGCACCACCAAGTGACTGAAGTTGGGAACGAATCTCCCGTTTCGATGCCGGCACTGGGAAGTCCACGATGGCTCGGACCTTGGCATCTCGTGGTGCGACGCTACCCCAGCCTACTTTGTGACCTAGATATGTCACAAAAGCTTTTCCAAACTCGCATTTGGCCAGATTCACCACGAGTGCTGCATGTGACAACCTCCGGAACAGCTCTCGAAGATGAGCAACATGCTCCTCCCACGTATTGCTGAAAACCAACACATCGTCTATACAATAGAAAACACAGTTATCATGACCAGCAACAACTCGATTCCTCATCCGTTGAAAAGTGGCGGGGCATTTTTTATCCCGAAGGGCACGACACGACACTGGTATAACCCGGAGGGCGTGACAAACGCCGAGATCTCTCTTGCATCCTTGTCTAATGGCACCTGCCAATACCCTTTCATCAAATCCAGTTTACTGACGTACTCGGCACTTGCTATCCGATCAATACATTCCTCAATCAAAGGAAGTGAAAACGAATCAGTCTTGGTTATGGTATTGACCTTCCGGTAATCTATACAAAACCTGGGACGTTCCGTCTGACTTTGGGACTAGCACTACTCTGCCCCCCCCCCCCCTAAGGAAAAACGCAGTATCTACATCCAGCTGTATTTCTAAACAACCGAGATATTCACCATTTTATATTTTTGCCAAAGCTCCTGAAAAATATAGTCTTTTGAAAAATTCCTTCATTGTGGAATTTTAGTCTATCTAGCTACCAATTTTCCTGGAAAAATATCATTTTGTGTTTTTGTTTTGTTTTGTTTTTAAGTTATTGATGAAAATGTAGACAGTTTGGGGAAACCCCATGCAATTGACTGATTTCCCCAAGGAAAAACGCAGTATCTACAATGGAACGGATTCCCCAAGGAAAAACGCAGTATCTACAATGGAACGGATTTCCCCAAGGAAAAACGCAGTATCTACAGCGGAATGACTAGGATTAATCTTCTGCCATAATTATGTATGCATGTATACATCATTGTACAAGTATTCATGATGCACCACCCTCAACCTTGGGCCCTCCATCCCCCCATGTATGCCCTGATTACAGAGCAGGCTTCATAACATTAACAAATAACAGATCGTTCTTGGAACGTTTTGCTTTTTCAGATTGCAGCTCAAACCTAAAAAGTAAAACATTCCAGACCAATCTAGCTGTAACTTGCCAGGGCTGTAATGTGGTGCTACATGGCCTAGCCGCTAACTAGCATCTAGATCTAGATCTCTACTGTCTAGGCTAGAGTCTGTCTAGACCAAAATGAATTTAAATCGGATGTCTGGACTTAGATCGATCTACACTAGTTTTTATATATTGTTTATTCTAGGCTGGCTACGTAGCAGGCTACAGTAGGGTACACGATTCTACAGCCTCAGGCTATACATGCTCGATACTGACAGAAAAAAAAAAAATAGCCTAGCCTAGAAGGTTTAGTCTAAGCCCTACACGAGACAGGACTCTTTGATTAGAAAAAAAAAAAATCTAGGTCTAGATCGAAGTTACATCCGCTCTCTAGGCCTATTCCTTCTGGATCAATCCAAAGTTTTTTATGTCATGTAAATTTGTAATGTAACTTTTTACTTTAATATTGTAAGTTGTAAGTTGTAACGTTAGCATGCAGCATGGGATCATGCATGCATTTTACGCAACTCAGTCTCACTAGGGTCTAGGCCTAGATAAGAATTAAAATACAACTTATTTTTAACTGTCTTTATTTTGTCCATTTACCTATTTTTCACATAATATATTGTCAGCTATTTAGACCCTCTAATTTTAAGACAGTATGGTATGGTGGAGTAGATAATTGAACATTGACACTTCTAGACTCAAGGGTTAAAATTTTAGTTTTAGACTTACTACTTAGTTTTATAAACAGGCCTGCCCTATCATTAGGCCTCTTCTAGTCCTACAGTAGATCTTTCTTTAGACTTTCGGAATACGGACCCTGAAAGTTCTGATTAACGTTAAGTCTAACGTTAGAAAAGAGAGGTGACTCAAACGTTACTGTCTAGACAAGTCTTAGACTTAGACTTAGATCTACAAGGTCTAACATGGTACATAACCTGACGTTTATCCAACACAACACAAATAGGTCTAGATCTAGATCTATTGCCTTTCGCCGAAACTTTCGGATTCGGAGCCTGAGGAATTTTGACTAGGGTCTAGGCCTAACAAAGTTACTTCACAACAAGTTAATATTGAAATAGTACGGAAGATGTTCATCATTGTGGTAGAATATGAAAGAATAAAGCTGATCGTTTGTCACACGTAGCGAGGTAAACACAAATGTATGCACTTGTGTTTACCTCGCTTCGTGTGACAAACATGCATTTGTGTTTACCTCGCTTCGTGTGACAAACGATCAGCTTTACTCTTCCAATATTGAAATAGTTTTGAATAACTTACTCATTATCTGCAGATAATTTTTTCTTGAGTGCCAGGATCACGAGTAATTTTCCCCGCGACAACATTTTGTTTTAATCCAAGTACACACTCCCACACTGACTGTATGCTGACTAGCCGGGCCCTGTGCTGACTGCATGCTTAGTGCAGCTAGCTGCAAGCTGTCAGTGTTGTGCTGTATTGTTTTAATGTGCACTCGGTTTGTCTTAATCACACACTGTGTTTTATATAAGGATCACGATCTCATCAAGATATTTACTAATCATTATTGTTTCGTTTAGATTTTGAACATTATGTTTTATCATTGAGCAAGTATATCTAAAGAAAGTAATTTACGTTCAAATTACAGAACCGGCAAAGTATTCACATATATAAATAACAGTGTCTGGTAATTAAGACTAGCTTTGTAGATACTGCGTTTTTCCTTGGGGAAATATTCATCATGTAGATACTGCGTTTTTCCTTGGGGAAAGTGCAAGTTAAGTGTAGATACTGCGTTTACTTGGCAGTTACGGAAAAGTAGCTTTCCAAACATTTTTTCAAAAATCTGAATATGTCATATGAACAAAAATTGCCCACTGACTATATTTATGCAAAAGAGTGAGAATCGACAAAAATGTCAGATACTGCGTTTTTCCTTGGGGGGGGGGGCAGTACTGGGGAACTCCAGTTTGAGTTACTGGGCTCTATAATTCCATATGAAAGCATGAAATCTATCTCCTTATCCACCTGTTCTCTCTTAGCAGGATGAATCCAATATGGATGTTGCTTTATGGGTGCATTATTACCAACATCTACCATAGTATGAACAGTGTCTTTCGCACAGCCCAATTTATCACTGGAAACCTCCGGAAATTCCTGGAAGATGTCTACAACATCTTGCCTCTCTGAATCAGACAGATGACTGAGCAGTAACTCTGGATTTTCTAGTGCCTTTGATTTCTCTACTCGCGGAATCATTCCTGACTTGAAACTCACACTCTGACAATCTGGAGCATCATGTTCAAACTCTTCTGCACTTTTCCCAGCACTGTGTACATAGGACACTCTCACTCACAACTGCACGTACGTCTTCTACACGTTCATGGTATTTCTTCAACATCTTAAGCAATTTGATTATACCCCCTATTACAGATCACATCCAAATTAAAACATTGTACATGTACTTTGTACATACAGCTGTACAGTGTAGTAGACTTTATTTTTTTTTTCAACGTTTTTGGCACCTGATTATTGGTAAATAAGTTTAGATTTTTTTTTCAGTGTTGAGGTGTGGTCAGGAAATACATAAATTTATCACTATTGTACTTTGAAATGTATAATGTACAGAGAACATGTACATTATACATGTGCAATATATGTACTGTTAAATACACTGTGTAGTCTTCATCATTTCATGTACAGTAAGAGCAGGCTTGTGCCGAAAGGGTGGGTTGGGTGGTGGCGCGTCGCGTTGAATAATGGGAACACCACCCTTCGTCCAAAGCCCCCCGGTTTTGCCGAAAGGGTGCTTTGGGAGCGTTGGGTCGCGTCGCGTTGACTGGAACCCCACCCTTCGTCCAAAGCCCCCCCCCCCCCCCGGTTTTGCCGATAGGGTGCGTTGGTACTTTTTCTCACGTTATATTAAAAGACGAGTTTTGAATTTATGTTTAACCTTCCAACAGCCAATTCAAAGAGGCTATCGTCCGGATCGGTTTACACTCTATTACCACTTGGTCTACAGCCAGTTGGTCTAATAGACTGTGTAACATCAGTTGGTCTAATAACCAGTTGGTCTAGTCATCATTTCGTCCAATTACTGTTTGGTCTAATTGTCATTTGGTTTAATTACTATTCGGTCTACAGTCAATTCGTCTAATAATAGCCATTTGGTCTATTTTTGGTCTATTATGAGTTGGTCTAAATCCATTTCGTCTAATCATCAAATGGTCAAATGGTCTAATGACTACACCAACTGGTTATTAGACCAACTGATATTAAACAGTCTATTAGACCAACTGGCTGTAGACCAAGTGGTAATAGAGTGTAAACCGATCCGGACGATAGCCTCTTTGAAATGGTTGTTGGAAGGTTAAATATAAATTCAAAACTCGTCTTTTAATATTACACGAGAAAAAAGTACCAACGCATCCTTTCGGCAAAACCGGGGGAGGGGCTTTGGACGAAGGGTGGGGTTCCAGTCAACGCGACGCGACCCAACGCTCCCAACGCACCCTTTCGGCAAAACCGGGGGGGGGGGGGCTTTGGACGAAGAGTAGTGTTCCCATTAATGCGACGCGCCACCACCCAACCCACCCTTTCGGCACAAGCCGTAAGAGCAGACAGCAAAGTGAAAACAAATGGACTACGAGTAGTGTAATTTGAACATATGTATAATTTGTACATGTTTTAATCACATTACTTCTTAAGCCTTCATTATAAAAATTTGGCCATGATGGTAAAACTGTTAATGTTGTACCAACTACCAAGGAAGTTTCAAAGCTAGCATCCCACTCCCAACTGTCAATAATGAGTTCAAAAAGTTGTCACTCTGGGAAGGACGTTCAAAATAATTCCTCAGGTGTATAAGTGTCTTTAAAGTTGGATATTCTGTGCCACCAAGTAATCATAAGGAACTGAAATTAAATGTTCTATAGTTGATAAAATATTAGGCATATTTCAGTTGTTTCTCCATGCTCTTGAAATTCCTTCATTATACACTTTCATTTGTACATGTACATGTACAAGTACTGTAATAAATGTACAATACATTTACTGTATAGTCATGATAGTTCATGATCATTGTTCAACAACAGTGCATTATTTCAAACAAAATACATTATAAACTTTTGACTCTGAATTTTGATGTCGGAGAAATAATTTGATATGTCACATTTCAGTCTGATTACCATGTGTAGTAGACTCTCATTACACATCAAAAACACAGGATTAACACAAACTGGTTACAAGTTATGACAAAGAAATCTTCCTGGTCCCATTGTAGATTTTTTGTTTTTTCATTTGTTGTGTTTTACAACAATTCTTGGTTAAAAAAAATGCTTCGAAGTTCAAAAAAGAAAATAAATTAATTGCTACATAAAACTACAGGTACAAATGTTCATGTGCATTAACAGAACTAGTTTTATTTTCATCAAAATGGGCCAAAGAACATACTGTACTTCTCATGAATGATTTTGTATGTAAAGAAAGTATATGTAAACAAGTTCTTGGTAGTTGTACAACTCAAAAACATACTCTACACATGTGTACACTTGAAGAGTTTGTTTGCAAAAACCGATAAGTCCATGTTGGCCAAATGGAGATATTTGCAATTAAAGGTCAAGAAAAATAAAGAGAATAATAACATTTTTGATTCTTTTGACCATAACTTCAAAAATATACCTTTATATGAAGTGACCAATATATCATTTAAAAGGTATTATTTTGTATTTATGACAGAGGCCGTACTTCAAAATCTTCAAAAAATGGACTTATCGGTTTTTGCAAACAAACTCTTCACTTGTATGTACATGTATGCATAGATGAACATACGATGTACAATTACATGTGCAGACAAACGGCCACCCAAACACCCAAAACACACAGCCCATCCCCACTTGGCATGGTCTGTATGTACATGTGTATGTACATGTAATCCACTACATCACAAAAACCCAACCTTGAACTAAAATATTTCAACTTTTCCATAATTTTATCACTTGTAATTAAGATATGTACCCATCAACATGTCCAATGAAATGAAAATATTCACGCCTTAAAAAAAAAAAGTACAGTATGAAAAGTAGGTGTGTACAATGTACATTGTACTTGCTTCTATGAATAAGAGCAAGGTACAGTAATTGCAGTGATAAAAAGAAAACTAATGTACATGTAGCATGGAACTTCAAAAATTTAGGTACACCAGAAACCAATGTACCAACCACTCACCATTACAAACCTTTAAGGAGGAAAAACACCCACAGTGGATTCTTGTTTTAAAACAATCATATGAATTCTCTAAAAAACAATTTTCAAAGCCCAAAGGTACAAGCTACATGTACACGTGTATACGTAACATTTTTCAGTTAAAAAAAAAAAAAAAAAAAAAAAAAATCTGAGCTACGATGTACAGCTGTACAGCTGTACATACCTTCATGTTAGCAGTATATCTGATAAGGCCTGAAAATTGAGTGCTTTTAAAAAGTGGATATAATCGTCTAGATCACTTGGGCATCCACACAAAACCGTACTGTGTACGTTGCTTACGTCAACACCCAGGCCAGACGCAATGGTAGCTATCAGAACTCTGATTTCACCATCTATTGCCAACATGTTGTCAAAAATTTCCTTTTGGATATCAGTTGCCGTGTTCCGGTGGTACATGTAAACTTATTAACATACCTGTGGCAACCTTCTGGAAGCAGTGCCATAAAGGTCGCGTACACATTACTGCACATTTTTCTTATCATCCTTTCACAACATGCACCATGGATCTTCAAGTCATCTGCCAGCCACTTGAACATTGTATCTAAATCTCTTGCAGCAGACTTGACAACATGTTTTATATTTTGCTTGTCCAGCAACTAATTTACCCACACATAATTGCGAAGACCAAAGTTTTCGATGATACCGCTACGCACATCTCTGATTGCAGTGGCTGTCAGGGCAACAGCGGGACTGACGACTTGAGTTTCGATCGTAATTCACCGAATTTTTCATACGCTGCTCGAAATGCTTTGGTGTCTCCAGATGCGGTCCCCCTATTTGAAAAATATGAAAAAAAAAAACGAGTAAGATTTAAAAAAAAAAAAAAAAAAAAAAAAAAAACATTTTCTACATTGCACATGTGATTTTGATAATGCCTGCAGTCTCTACAATGCATATCGCATAGCCATAAGACTGCATAATTTTAATCTATAGATGAACAAGTATGATTACATTTGCATGCTGAAGCATGTTCCTATTTGAGTTTTTTCTCAATGTACATGCACATGAAGAATTAGTCTGTGGGCCACAGCGTGTGTCTCGATCGCTCCTCTGTGTAGAGGAGCAAAGCCAACGAGACACGGGCTGTGGCTCACAGACTAAAGCTAACGCCAGTACATAAAAGCAGGGAACCGTGGGCGATTGGGATGAGGTTTGGATCTGATTTATTACCGTGGCCAAGACGACTACGGCAGGCCAATTGTGCACAAACGTAGATTACTACGTATACTGTATATAACACAACCAATACTGGCGTGACTTCTTCTTTCTTCCTCTGTTCTCTGGCAGCTTAATCATTACTTTCCATTAGGAATCAATCATATGTTTATACAACCTCAAAACTTGCCTCTGTTACAAACACTCTAAAAAAAAAACTGAAACTAATCACTAAGTAAAACCACAACTGAACAGTTAGCATATCAGCCATCACTGTGATAACAATCACTATACTGTAGTTAATAACAAAACTCTATCGCTGTCAACAAACAATCGATAACCTTATGCATAAACACATTGATCACACAGACTATCAATGTCCAACAAAAATCTTGCCCATTTAACCTCTACATACAAGTATATCGACTGTCACAAATGTACACACTAGTAGTCATGTACATGTATGATGTATTGCATGCATGGTTGATTGTTTTAATGTGTATGTACACAGGTGGACCAGATTAATGGGGAACATTCTATATGATATAGATATAGTACATACAGGCTGACCAGATCAGTGGAGAATTTTCTACGTGGTATACAATGTAGCTACAGTACATGTATGCATGTGACAGGAAATACATTATAGCTCACTCAATCTAGAATAATTTAACCCATTCCAGAATATTCTGGGAAGTGCTTACATATTTGGCTGAGTGAGGCACTGTCCCTGTAGCCCAATGTGATTGGTAGTTAATTTTGGCAATGATGTTATGCATATAGTTAGACAGTGAGACATCCAGGATTCCTGGAATTTGGACTTTCTAGTATGTTCAGGTGTGTGGCCCCCGGTTGGAGAAAATTACAGAATGTACTAGAAAGGGGTGAATGGATAGTACATAAGCTGGAGAAATTCTGCAGTAGGCAGAATACCCAACACCTCTGCTCTGAGAGTTACGTCACTTCTGGCTCTGAAGCGACTTGCTATAGTCAGTCCTGTGTTACCTGCTGACCTGCTATACCAATTGTGTTTGTGGAGATAAGGCCTGGGAGACATTTTGCCTGCAGAGAATTAATTTGCCTACATTGGAGATAGACTCCATATTTTAGTGTCAACGGACATTATTACTGCAAAGCTGTGACGGGCTGGATTCTTTGCTGGACATTATAAAATGAATCATCATTCAACGCATCAACTGGACGTGGTCGTCATAACGTCTGGATTTTACACGTTTTGCTGTGAACATTATACCGTGGACATCTATCGTGGATTTTACCCCGGATTTATACTGTGGATTAATGCAACCTGTGCCTTTGGAGTTACGTCGGAGGAATCATTCATCGGTGCGTCAAGGATCATTCATCGGTGCATCGAACATCGTATCTGAACATTTTCAAAGGATTACTTGATAACAAAATATGTAAGTGATTCCATTACCGATTTGTAATTGTTTCTATTGATCATTATTGTACTGATGTGAAAACCGATTACGAGTCTGTACCCACAATATCACTGTTAATAAACCGCCTGAACATTAGTTGATGGTTTCTTGTGTGCGATCATTCTCAGAGTGATTGTGGTCGTAACACGACACACAAATGTAACTTGACTTGCTTTACGATTTTCACAAAAAAAAAAACACAAAATCATCATATTCATGTAAACTACCGGTACACACAGAGAAATTAGGGTTCTATTAGGGTTCTTATTTGCACCCTACGAGCAAATCTAACTAAGTGGCACCTTATAGGGTTCGGGATGGATGTAGAGGTGCAAATCCGAACCCTAAAGGGAGCCAAGTCTTAAGGGTTCGAATTTGGAACCATTCCATAGTCTTTCCCGAAAGCTGACATATGGGTGTTGAATGGTGTTTGCTTAAAATGCCACACTATTTTTGGATATTATCGTATATTTTTATTTGAAAATATAACTACACGTTGTTAAAGAGTGACAGTGTCATCAGTAATACTGTACTAAAAAAATTACTACTTGAATTAAACATTTGTTTTTTCTTCTCGTACCGGGATCAAGAATATCATTTCAATAACGTTATCATAGAGAGAAAGCAAACGAGTACAAGTACACGTATTATGCGTGCACGCGTGGACCGTTGAGCACTTGGTCAATGGCAAAGCTAAAATCGCATGCGCACGCCACGCCGTAGGTCGCGCGGTATACGTACGTGCATACTACTGACGTTCCTCGTTTGGAATGGACGGACGACCGTGAGGTTTGGTTGATGAATTAATCTTTTTGATGAGCCAAACGTTGTGAGTAGATAATTGTACTGTAATTCCGTTGAAAATATTTCACAGTAATCGATGATATGTGTGAATTATGCTCATAGAATGCTGAGTGGTGAAAACTGATGCGAAGGAGTTGTATCGAGGTACATGTGTACTAACATGTCAGAAGTGCGATCATACATACAGTAAAGCATAAGTCAATAAGTCAATGAAAGTGCACGTTAATACGGAAAGCCTCAACCAAGGTACTAACTACGACCAACAGCCCCATATGCATAGCGTAATTACGC
Source organism: Diadema setosum (assembly GCF_964275005.1). Lineage (NCBI taxonomy): Eukaryota > Metazoa > Echinodermata > Echinoidea > Diadematoida > Diadematidae > Diadema > Diadema setosum. The sequence goes on along the minus strand of NC_092705.1, from coordinate 30,009,380 downwards.
TATGCGTATGGGGCTGCTGGACGCAGTTACCAAGGTACGTACGTAAAAGGTGACCGGATATAGTCGCATCATTTTCGTTAATGGGAATTATTACATTTGAGCCGAGTTGAGGCTCAGTTGGATATTGGTTTCTGTGAAGTTGACAGAAAGAACGATGTAGGCATGTATGATGTGCCTAATGAAGAAAAATAGTGTTCCTGGTTCATTTAGGAGAATTTAAGACATGTATGCAGATTGAAGTCAGAAAATTTAGGTTGGCCTTGACTCCTTCTTGTCTATCAATGAAAATAGAATGTGTGTTATAAATTAGCAATGCCATAGTCACAGAGCATAAGCAATGATACACGATATGTGGATTTAGATAATATCCACTGGAGAAGTTGCATGTGCTAGACATGACATAAAATAAGTCACACAAACAAGGTATGTAAACGGTAAATCACTTCAGAAGTACAAATACTTGATCCCATACTTTAGCAGGTAGATATTCCAATATTGATTGTACGTTGAACTTTGTTTTATTCAATTACAGGTTGAACCTTGCTGATCCATGCTGATGCATGGTGTTAGCTTGGTCTCATACTGGGCCAAAGGGACCTGTGTTTGATTGATTATTTATCATCGAGTTCACTGTGCATGAAGTTCAATGATGGTCTTCAGGATGAGTGATGCAGGTCAACCTCGAGAGACTGGTGAGCCATATAGGATGCCAGAGCTGGAGATGGAAGATGTTCAGGATGTCAATCCTGGTTCCTCGTTGAGTCAGTGTGGAAGCCATGCCAGTTCTTCTGAGAGTGATGGCCAGAAGGGCATACTATTTGGCAGCTGAAGCAGCTGCTATAGAAACGCATCAAAAACTAGAGCTCGAGGAGTTTCGACTTATGCAGCGTAAGATGAGATTAGCTATGAAGACCATGCTGCAGGTTGCTGAAGCAGAGGAGCAGATATACCTTGACTACGAGAACAAGAAGTTGGGAGTCGGCTTTCCTGTGAAAGCAGAGGATGAAACCTTGCTGTACCCAAATGAATGCGCCAACCAACCCGTACACACGAGTGCACCGATTTCCCTGACTAGAGAAGTAGCAAAAAAGTTATTTTCAAATTTTCTTTGACTTTTAGCAGATATAGTGCAAAAGAAAATAAGATCATCAGCATCATGTAGTATCCCTGAACCAGGTTTGATGAAAGCCCATCAATTTTTCTGTAGATACATCCGTACAGACCGGGAGACAGACAGACAACCTGAAAACATATGCCTCCGGCACCATTCAGGGCGGAGGCATAATAATGAGACTCCTACACACGTGTATATGTCATGTATGTTTAAACCATATAAAATTTGAGACGGGCCACATTGAATCCCCCCCCCCCCATTACAATTGCTAAACACCACGGCTCTAGAAGCATCTTTCCATTTTAATCCAGAAAGTTATCACCTCCCTGTTTTTAGCCGAGGGTGAGAATAAAGCCACTCCATGAAATGAAGATTAGCATTTTTTTTTTGTGCAAAATATATGTGAAAATGTCTAATTTCATAGATAACAGTAACTATTTATTCTGTCTTCTAAACTGTTGTCAGGTTATTCCCTTTCTTAGAATGCACTGGCCTTGAATATTAACAAGAATACTCTAAAGAAATATATAATAGAAAAATACAAGGGAACGAACTTGCAAATTACAAATTTAAACACAGTCTAAAAAGAACTTGACTTCTATTCACTTTTATCTTCTTTTTTTTTTGGGGGGGGGAGGGTGGATTATGGATGAAAATATGAATCTCCTAATGGATATGAAATACTCAAAGTATGCTTTCCAATATATTTCATACTAGATGGGGTTAGTTTGTATTGTTCATATTTTAGTTATTTCTTCACCATCGATAGCCTCAGTGCTTCAACAACACATGCACACTTTGAATTGATTGTTTAAGTAGGGAACAAAAAAAAAAAAATAAGTCGCCTGCTGTTTTTTGTAGTAGACAGCCACACAATGTATGTCAATTTTGGGCAATCTCTGGCAATGCAATGTCATAAGTGGAGTAGCTTTGTGACACTTGACAAAAGCATGATTTTCTCACAAACCCTTTATGTATATAAGGATTGAAAAATAGAGTTTGTTCCAAAACCTGAGAAAGCTCAACATATCATATCTACTTTTTTTTTTGCATATAAAAGAACACTTGACTTCACTCTTTAAGAAGGCAGAAACTATTATCAATTCCTTACATACGTCAGTGACTTGTCAAGGAAATGTGCATGTTTTTCCTAAAAGAAAAAAAAATGAAATTCTTTTTAGCTTTTCCTTGAATTGTTCTACGCATGTGACATCATAAACTTTTCTCACTCTGCTGTGACTGCACAAATGATTTAAAAATTATTAACTTTTGAACTGAATGTCCACTTTTCAATTTTTTTCTGATGTGTTCTAATAGTATAAGCCAGTTTGGGTTACCAGTTTGAGCATGTGCAGAAAAAGGTTATTTGTACCGAGAGACAGGTTGGTTTTTTTTTTATTTCACTGAGATAAGCATGTGTAATGCTAGGATTATTCGTGGAATCCTTATAAATGGTGCCTGCCAGTACATCCACTTGACAGCAAGCCTGGTATTTGGCAATGTTAGCACACACAAAAAGTTTGTTAACATATTCAAGACAGCACTTAATAAAATAGATGATTCCCTAAGTGTTGATTGACGAACCATACTGGTCACTTCATCTACACTGGTTAGGTTCATTCTTTGTTTGAATATGAGTTCCATAAATGGCTATGGTGGGCAAGCTGCTGCATTATGTCACTTTGCATTGAGTGAAGTGCCTAACCAACTGAGAAAAATGAAAGGTCATTTGTACCTATGTGCACATGAGCTATCTCCGGACTGGCTTATTGCTGCGCATTCACTCAATCCACATGTAGGTCTATATGAAGGTGGACTTGCCCTCTAACTCTGATTATAATTTCAAGCTTTCTTTAAGTAGGTTGTATAAAGTGCTGATATATTTGTGTAAGGTTTGGTGAAAATCAAGTGTTAGATGATTGGGAGAGTTGTGAGACTGTAACATCAACACGAGGTATTTCTCATGCATGATCATAAATCTCTGTAAAATATTGATGGTAATAGTAATAATGATAATAATGATGATGATAATAATAATAGGAATAATAATGATGATAGTAGTAATAATAATATATTTTGCTCCTGATCATTATGCTTGTGATGGTGCCAATACCAATACCTGCTTCATAAATGTGAAAAATCGACTGCTCTTTACAATATTTTGAATGTTGGGGCTAAACTGCATATGGTCTACTGAGTACAATGTGCTTCTTGTTTCCATCGCTTGGAAAAAAAAACCCAATGTATCAAAAAAAAAAATTGTTTTTAAACTTGTCTCACTGAAGACATATTCCTTCCTCTTTATGTCCAGTTTGTCATTATCACTGATTGGTCAACCTTATTTTCCCTTTCTGAGGTAACATTTTCTGTGGAATTGTTAATGTTAATTTGATGCAATGAAAAGTGTTTTCAGATGTGCTATTCTGCCCGAGATTTATAACTGGGACATATCTTTAGCTGTGTGCATAAAAAAAGTAACCAAATTTAGATGTGCATTCTTCATTTTTTTATTCTTTTTTTCACCTTTCTTATCATTGGTGTAATTGTATATGAAAAACAAAATGTGAAGTATACTAATTGTATAATGGGGCACATTCGCAAGCTCTCAAGCTTGGAATTGGATGGAATATGTCAGTACAAGTAGTGAGTTCATATATATATGACAGAACTTTGCCGTACCCTTCATTGTTTTGGCAATATCTTGTGTACGAGAAATCAGAGTTGACATATCGCTGTTAATGTCTAAGAGCGTCATAAAGGTGCTTTTGATTACCGTAAGATGTACGGTAAATTCGAGGTACATATCTATGATCCATTCTAGAAGTAGAAGGACAATGTGAAAGATATTTGTCACATAGATTACTATTACTCTGCACAAGCTTTAGGGATTTTTTTGTATAAAAAGAATTAGTGCTTTTTGTCAATGTGGTAACTTCCTTTAAAAGAAGAAAAAGTAATCATTTGATGGAAAGAACGAATATTTTTCTTCTTATTCAATGTACTGACCAAATTTCATACATTTTTGATTTACATTGCCCTTTTTATGACAAAATATGCGTCTCGTATGAGAATTTGTAGAAATACGATGTATATTTGATGTTCATTTTAAAGTAAACCATGAAAAAGAAAATCGCTGTTAACTTGTCCCTCTTCCATGAGACATATAATAAAATTTTAATAATTTATATGTAAGTATGTACTGTATTCATCATGTTTATGTTCTATTTGTTGTTGAATTGAAGTCTCTGACTTCAGTTTTCGAAAGATTGTGGATTTAATTGACTGAGAAACTGTGTGTAAATCTATGCATGCTATTTTGCTTCATGTCTGGAGTGTTACCTTAGGTAATTGTTTGTGAAGTCAGAGAATGCATCTAGTATACAATTATTTTGGTTTAAAAAAAAAAGGTTATAATTTTCACCATATGGGGTGCAGAAAGGTAACCCTAAATAGATACGTGTGCAAATTGTATTGCATCCTATATTGCGGTGACTTTATCACCCCATAGGGTGCAAAATTACAACAATAACAGTATGAACCATAATGGGTGCAGGTATGAGGTGCAGAAGGGGAACCCTGTATAGAGGTCCATATTTGCACCTTATAGGGTGTTGAATGTAGGGTGCTAAATAAGAACCCCCAAAATAGAACCCTAAATGGAGCCGCTGGTGTTACAACGATATGAACCAGAAAGGGTGCAAATTTGCATCTGAATTTTTGTTCACCCTATGGGGTGCAGAAAGGGAACCCAATGGAGGGGTGCAAATATGCACCATATCTGGTCTTAAATATAGGGTGCTAAATAAGCACCCCAAAAAATAGAACCCTAAATGGAGCCGCTGGTGTTACAACGATATGAACCCTATTGGGTGCAAAAGGGAACCCAATGAAGGGGTGCAAATATGCACCATATATGGTGTTAAATATAGGGTGCTAAATAAGCACCCCCCAAAATAGAACCCTAAATGGAGCCGCTGGTGTTACAACGATATGCACCCTCTAGGGTGCAAATTAGAACCGTAATTTCTCTGTGTGTACCTGAACACTGTATTTGCACCAAACTCCACTCAATTACCAACATTATTGTTCCTAGATTTTTGATAACAACTGAACACAAATCACATTTCACAACAATCTCACTATTGTGTACTGTATCCCAATATTTTCTCTTCCCCCATTAATTAACTATGCTAACATGACACTAATAAAGCATAACAAAATTGAAAAAGCCCTATACATGTACATATCATAATCAGATACATAAACTATACATGGTCATCTGAATAAAACATGAAATTCCTCACTAAGTTGATCACGTATAATGTACATGGTACTTATAAAAACATAACTGTATGTGGATTATAACATTAAACCAGTGCAGACCTGGAAACACTCTTTTGTTATCATGAATCGATCCCGCCCAGTAATAGTGAATAAACAATCCAGACAACCACACTTTGTAAAAATACATACCGGTAAATATGTTTAAACTGTACATATATGCGCCAATCTTATGGGAAAAATTAACACAACTGTGCTAATAGGGGGTATGGGCATAATAACATTGCAAATCTGTAATACTGTTCTGGAAACAAATAATGTATACAGTCGTACGAGTACGGATTTACAAAATTATCAAAACATCAAATGATACCCAAAGAATTTCACAAGACGTAGAAAGATAAACTATCGCAATGACAAAAAGGTGGGTATACAAACTACAATACATACAGCTGATGCATGAGGAAAAATGTGAATTACATCAACACACACATAACATTGTGCACCTATATACACACTACAAACATGGGTACAGAACCAGGATTTAACCTGGAGGAGATAGGGGCATGGTAGGACCACGGGTTATCGCTAATTGGCGGGAGGAGGCAGGGGGTGCTGAGGGATGGGGAATCCGGAGCACGCAGGGGAGTAGGACATCCATGATGCCTACATCCGCGAAGTCATGGGTAGGAGCTTGGGGATCATCAGATGAGTGTTCGGTGGGGACCATCTGGTAGAATGCACGCGAAACTCCATCATCAGGAGAAGGGGAGGGATTTCCTTTGGACCACAAACAGGACAGGCACGGGCCGTTGTGCCATGGTGGAGATTCCAGGTTGGGTGTGTGTCACGATCGGCGATGCCAACGTCATCCATGGGGGGGGGGGGGAGGCGAACAGCATTGTTGTAGGCAGGAAAGCCCTCTGGGTGGATCTTGGGGGCCACGCTGAAGACCATCATGAACTGGTGTTCACTGTCTGGCGGCGTGTAGGAGGGAGAGGCATCAGCTGGAGTGAGGTAGTTGCCAGGAGGAGAACATGTAGAAGATGGTATTTCACCCTGCACTGGCTGATGGGTGAATGTCGCGGTTGTCTCCTCCACACAGGCAGAACCATGGCTAGCACGATGTCGATCCATGCCAAATACACGCATGTCCATATGGGTTGACACCTTGGGTAGAGGGACATGGTCTGTGACAGGAAAAGCGTCCTCACCTGTCTGACTGGGAAGAAGCTTGGAGAAACCTTGAGGTAAGGTAGCTACCACAAACTGGTACTGCTCATTGAGACTTTGAGGATCAAGAATTTGAGAAATAAAGTTAATAACATGGGCAAATATTTGAAGAAAATATTTTATACTAGAGAGATCACTGAAAATAAAAATGATTCAACTAAATTGTGGAATGTAATAAGGGAAGCCACAAATTTACAAAAAAGAAACACAATGCCCATGTCAGATGATAGAGAAAAATTAGCTAATGAGTTTAATGAATATTTCGTGTCTGTTGCAGATAAATTAGCAGAAAAGTTTGATACTGATTTTAATATGTCTTCTTACACAAAAGCAATTTCACACGAATCTCACTTCCATTTTCAACCTGTTCATGTGTCATTTGTTGACAAGCAGATTCGCACAATGCCAAGTAAAAAGGCTGTAGGCGTTGATGGTATTACGTGTAAACTTTTAAAAGCAGGTCGTTCAGCCGTTACACACTCTTTAACTCACGTGATAAATGTATCATTGATGACGGGTAAGTTTCCTGATAATTGGAAAACTGCAGTAGTCACTTCCATACATAAAAGTGGTGATCGTGACGAAATTGAGAATTATAGACCAATATCTGTTATGCCTCTAATGTCGAAGGTAATAGAAAGAGCGGTCCATGAACAACTGTATGCTTATTCACAGACTATTAATTTTTTGTGTGATCAGCAATCAGGTTTTCGGCCAAAACATAGCACACAGTCAATGGTATTAGATGTTACCGATTATATTCTAACAAATATGAACAGAGGAAAGGTGACTGGTGCACTTTTTATCGATCTTAAAAAGGCGTTCGACACAGTGAACCATAATAATTATATTATTACATGTTTTACAGAATGTCGGTATATTAGAGAAAGAGTTTGAATGGTTCTCTTCTTATCTGATTGAAAGGAAGCAGAAAACAAAAGTTGGTATTAACAGACTTGTCAGACTGTAGGATCATTAAGCACGGTGTACCACAAGGTTCGATTTTGGGACCGCTGCTCTTTGTCATGTATATAAATTCGCTCCCGGAAGCGGTGACAGAAGTCAATTGTAAAATCCACATGTACGCTGATGACGCAGTTTTATTATTTGAAGGTTCATCAACAACGGAACTACAGAATGATATGCAGAAAAGTTTGAGTGCTGTCAATGATTGGTTGAAGACTCTTAACTTAACAATTAATGCCGGCAAAACAAAGTATATGCTTTTTGGATCAAGGCAACGCACTCAAAACTTTCCTAATAATATTATGAAACTTTCAGTTGACGATACAGAGATCGAAAGAGTAACAGAGTTTATGTATTTGGGTGTACTGCTGGATGAACATTTAACATATGAAAGACATGTAAGTTATACCGCAAAAAAGATATCAAAGAAGATTGGTTTTTTGAGAAGGACAGCCAAAGAATGTGTTCCAAATGAAGTGTTTAGGGTATTGTGCAATGCGCTCATAATGCCCCAATTCGATTATTGTGATCTTGTATGGTCAAATTGCTCGTTGGCTCTATTGAGAAAGCTGGATTTGTTGCATAATAGAATGGCGAGGATGATACTGGGTGCTCATCCTAGAACACATATTGTTGATATGTTCAGGAATCTAAAGTGGCAGAACCTTGAAGAAAGGAGACATGTTCATAGAATGTGTGAGGTATTTAAGTGCGTTAACAACATCGCGCCTCCATATCTGTCACAACGCTTTGCAAAGCCCTCACACGCAGTGGGTACTAGGTCAAAGACAAATGCATCTCTATCTGAAGGTGGTTGTCAAATTCTGAATAATAGTGGCAAACGCACTTTCCAGTACGTGGGTACCAAAGAATGGAACAGCCTCACACCTGAGCAAAGGCAACTAAATACAATCAGTGCACTACGAGTATCAATGAGAGGAGACACGCGGCCCATCCCTTAATTGTAAAAACAGTGTAATCCGATTTATGTGCTTTGTTTCTCGATTGTAGCAGATTTTGTTGGTATTGAAGTTTGTTTGTAAGCCGTTCACATTTACTTTATCATGCTTTCGGAGTGCCTTCCCTTCTTACCCCCTCCTTTAGTTATCTCTTTCTTTTCTTCTACTGCCTTTTCCTTCATCTTTCTTCTTCCTCTGCAAATCTTCTTCTTCTTCTTCTTTTCTTCTTCGTACTCCGCCCGTTTTACTGTTAAGATATCTGTGTAATGACTGGAGTGATTCTGGGAATAAGAAATGAGATTAAATACTTTATCCGTTTATGCACTGTGCAATTGTTTTTTAAGGAACATTTCATTTTATCATACTCATGGAAATTAATATATGATAATTTTAGATATGTGTGTGTAATATCACGTATATTTTTAATGATGTATTAATGATTATGTTTAAAGACATTCTAAGTTTGTTGTTATCAAATGTGTAATTATTCTTTGAACTTATGTTTTGTCAGTTGCAGTTTTATCTGTAAACCTTTGTTTTCAAATGTCATGTGTTGTATTTGTATGTTTTTACCCATATGCAGGGCCCTCATTGAAAGCAGTTTTATAACTGACGAGGCTACCCTGGTTAAATAAAACTGGAAATAAAACTGGAAAAACAGAGCTGGGCTCAGCGGAGGGAGGATCAGAGCTGGGCTCAGTGGAGGGAGGACCAGAGCTGGGCTCAGTGGAGGGAGGAACAGAGCTGGGCTCAGTGAAGGGAGGACCAGAGCTAGGCTCAGTGAAGGGAGGAACAGAGCTGGGCTCAGGGAAGGAACAGAGCTGGGCTCAGGGAAGGGAGGAACAGAGCTGTGCTCAATGAAGCGAGGAACAGAGCAGGGCTCAGTGGAGGGAGTAACAGAGCTTGGCTCAGTGGAAGGAATGGCCATATTGGGACTCTCAACATCACAGACTTCAATGCCAACCACACCTGCAGGATCAAAAGTCAATGAATCGCTAGCAGAATTTGTCCAATATTTCTGTTCACACTCAAACCAATCGCCTTTGTCCACAGCAGTGATCTCACTCTGTCCATCATCATAATTCGGTAACACACACTCTATTACTTCATCTTCTGTATTCCACATCTCACATTCAAACCCTGGATCTTGCACTTTTGCCTCTTTCACCATTAAGCCTACACCAACACCTTCAGGCTGCATTTTGTGTGAATTACACTCTGCTTCAGCATCCTCTGTACTTTCCATCTCACACTCAAACTCATTGTAATCATGCGCATGTATCTCCTTCTCCATTACACTGACATGAACGGCTTGTGCGTGATGAGTGTTACGTGAATCATAGCTAGCGGATCGATCGCTGACACTATAAGTGTACATAGCATCATCTCCAAACATAATCTGACCTTTCGACGGACGAACAGCAATATCATTTTGCTCCATGAAATCTGCACCTGCGAGCACATCGACACCGTCATTCATCACATGATCATCACAACGAAACCGTTAAACATCAAGTCACACTCATAGTGGTATAATGTACACGAAACAATACCAATAATATCAAGCTCTGGAAGATCACCTGAGTGACCAAGGGGTACATCAATGTAATCCTCATATCCATACCCATCGACAAGGATTTCTAAACCAAGCATATCAGCTGCGGTTTCACTGATCAGACTACAGACAGAGCCACTTCGAACTTCAACATGCATGACCTGATTATCCTTCCCTTGCCCTGTAGCAGGGAAGTGTGGAGGTTCACGTTTTGTCGCGTCTGACAACGCGGATTGCTGGCCAAGGCCAACCTGCTGGCCCGCGGGACACCCCCGCTTGGGTGCCTCAGCGGCCGGGGCTGCGCGTCGCTGCATCGACGGGGAGCCGGTGGACCCGGCCACGGCGGCACATCGCTTTGTTGATGCAACGTGCATATCACTACATGGGACTACGCACTATAAATCGCCCAAATACAATATAAGTCACCCGAAATATCACTGTAAATTACAACAGAACGCCTACTCCTGCGTATATCAGGCGAGATTCTCCTTTCTCTTGGACTAGGGTATGCTAGAGCAAATTAGTGGCGTTAAATTCGCATCCAGCTGCCACCACGCCAGTAAATAAAATGAGGGAACCGTGGGCGATTCGGATGAGGTTTGGATCTGATTTCGTGGCCGAGACGAGTAAGACGACTACGGCAGGCCAATTGTGCACAAACGTAGATTACTACATACACTGTATATAACACAACCAATACTGGCGTAAGGCAGTAGGCCTATGTGTAATTGCATTTGTATGCGAGAAAGTTACAGTAGTTACTGTACTGTACAAAACAATTATACCAGTGCAGTTACGGTGTTAACAATTTATCACAATTACACAGGATATAACTCAGTACACCTAGGAACACTCATAAGAGTAGTACTGTAGTAGAAGCCTGACATGTGTTTACCCTACCTGGCCCAGAGGCCAGACAAACTACATTTAGTTTTACAATCATTTTTTTGTTGTTCAACTAGGGGCCTACAGTTACAGTTTGTAATTCAAGACAAGAGACACGTAATTGAAGTTGCCTTGACGAATCATTTTTAGAAACTGGATAGATCTAAATGATTAGCTTATATCGCTGGGCCGCTTGAGTCTTTGACTTTGTCACGCAGGCCAAGCAAGATCCATAGCCCTGCTCATCTGGTCCGAAATTAAAGACTTCAAAGGCATGACAACAAGAGCCACAGCTTTCGGAGAGTCTGGTCCATCATGTAGATCTAGTTTGCGAAGAATATCAACGCATAACGGTGCAGCTTGGAAGCTGGAACACCACACTTTTGCCGAAACCAGTCGGCAGGGAGATAAACAAATCATGACCACGCACGGAGAAACGAGTACATGTAGTAGGGACTTCTAAGTTCTGGTTCTGCTGCTGCTCCCTGAAACCGTCAACGAATCCAAGCTTCTCAGTCTCACGCAGTAGCACATTGCATTGAATGCTCTTCTCATTATCACTGTCAGAAAAGCGACGCGGAGACGCTGATGTTGACATCCATTGATCATGTAAACAACATTTGGAGGAAATACTTGAAATGGTGCACAGATTTTGGTCGGAAAACGCAAGACTCGGAATCAATACGAAAAGCACATTGCACAAGCTGTATGCTGTACACGCGATCCGGGGGATCCCCGATCGAGAAGTAAAAGCCACCTCGAAATTGACATGTACGATAGGTCACGATGCTTTAAATGGGCGAATATCTTTTCCATATGTATTTATCAATTTTTCATTTGTAATTTCTATTTTTTTTTGTCGAAAAATAGAATTAAAATGTACACAATTGTGATATTTATAATTTGATTTATAACAGTTATGGGAACGAGTAGAAGTAAGTCTTAATCTTACGCACGGTTTATGTACGTTCTAATTTCATTCTCTTATGATCTCTAAGATATATTATTTGAGCAATTTTTGATATAAAGAAAATAATTTTAAAATTCCATTAATATAATATTTAGATTAATATAAATATTGGCGTAAAATACGTGTGTTATATTGCTAAATGCAATGTACCTGTTTGCAATAAGACTACAAGATTAGAGATCGATCGACTTTTTTCGATCCCGCAAATTGCCTGCTGGAAATGATTGACGCGATCTCATCGACCAATCAGGATGCTCGAAATGAATGAGGGGGTGGGGGCAATTTTTTTCGGAAATATTTCGGGGAGACTTGGCAAACCAGACTGAACTGTTTTGGAGGTCGAGATGCGTGCGTGCGCGGCTAATTAACAGATTAAACGAGATTTAAATGAAATTTAACATTGAAGTTTAATCATAATTCTACGAAGTACTAAGCCTAATATGAGGAATCATGTCTGGGTTGTACACCTGCCACCGATCAGAGAACGCCACACATTCAAAGTATTGTGTCCTTATTCAGATGCAAATGAGTACATGTTCATGTAGTGTGTATAAGTAGCCTGCTCACATCCGTACACGTCAGTATTTAAAGTCAGACTCATTCAACCACAGTAAAAGGGGCGGGCAAGAAATTCATTCTCGCAATCACAACTCGATCCCATTCATGAATTACGTAGCACTCATTCACGTCAGGAGACGGGATGAATCGTATCATCGGGTGGGACATGATTCCTCATATTAGGCTTAGTACTTCGTAGAATTATGATTAAACTTCAATGTTAAATTTCATTTAAATCTCGTTGAATCTGTTAATTCTACTTCGTACAGCCTAATTTATTCGGAATCATGTCTGGGATTTCAAAGACGATGGTTGAATGAGACTCAACAAGCCGAGTAATTTGTTCGGGCATGATCAAACTTTATTCATGCAGGGGCTCCTCGTGAGATTGAGCAAAGCAAAAAATAACATGGCTCTTACTCGAGAGATGAAATATCAAGTGACTTTTTCTTCAGTTCGATAGGCTTCTGATAAAATCTCGCAAAAGTTCTAGCAGAACTCCATCCTGCTGTGGACAGTATTGTGTCTATATCCGTCCCGCCTCTTAGAGCGGCACTCGTAGAGGCGGCGCGAGTACTGTGCCCTTTATATGTAGCTGTGTCGATACCGGCTGACTGGAGGACGCCTTTAAGCCATCGGCTAATCGTTTGGGGGGAAACGTTGCGATGAGGGCGATTGACAGAGAGGACGAGGTACCGATTCCCGCTTCGAAAACTTGCCGTCCTGCGAAGATATTCGCGTAACGTTTGGAGAACGCAGATGCGGTCGTCCTCTGGGTATGCTGACAGCTGTATCGCCGTAGCGAGTTTCCCGGGCCTGCTAGTTTTAGTGATGTGGTTGACTGAGAAGGTGACTGATGACCTCGAGACCGATGAGTCATGTGGAACTATGTAGGCTATAGTATGTGCTCTCTGACTGGGGACGAGGGCAATGAGCATGACGAGTTTGTGAGACAGCTGTGCTAGTGAAATCTTGTCGTTAGGACTGAGCGTGCGAAGGTAATTCAAAACCACAGCGACGTCCCAGGTAGAGTTGTATCGAGGTCGCGGTGGTCTAGAGTTGAAGACCCCTCTCATGAATCTCGTTACGAGTGGGTGTGATCCCACTGGATGGCCGTCACACGGGAGTAGAAACGAAGATAATGAGCTGCGTAAACTATTCAGAGTGCTGTATGCTGCGCCAGCGTGAAACTCCTCCGCCAGAAAATTAAGAACGATGCTTACATCCGAGCAAAGTGGATCGCTTTTCCACGTACAACAGAAACGGCGCCATCTCCTATATGCCGAGTTATAGCACCTCTGAGTTGACTGTCTCCATGACCGCATGATGATCTCGGAAGGTGCATGTGACAGGCCTCTGATGCGTAGGCGTTCCCGGACACATGACATGCCGCTAACGTCAGGTGATGTGATAGCGGATGTTGGCTGTCGGAGGAAGGGAGAGATAAAATCTGGTTAGCAGGAGGCAGAATCACTGGGTAGTCTACTAGCATACTCATTAGCTTGGGATACCAACTTTGTGTCTTCCACAAGGGAAAAACTACGATGGCCTGGGCCTGATCGTTAGATAATTTCCGTAGAATTTTACTCATTAGGCAGAAGGGGGGAAAGATGTAGCTGCGAAAGCGCCCCCAATCGAGACAGAATGCGTCGGTTGCCATGGCTTCGGGATCAGGGCGCCAAGAAACAAAAGGAGCCATGCGGAAATTCAGGCGCGATGCAAATAAATCTACCTCTGGTGTGAAAAATAGTTCAGAGAGTGAGTCGAAGATATGTGCTGCGAGCATCCACTCAGTATTCAGATTAAATGTGCGCGAGTAGCCGTCTGCTATTGAGTTCTCAACGCCAGGAATGTGTACGGCGGACAGCCAGATGTTTCTGTCTAGGCACCAGAGCCAGATTGTGCGCGAGATATTATGTAACTCGGGGGAATGGCAAGTCCCGAAGTGATTAATGCACGACACTACTGAGACATTGTCTGATTTAACGCGAATGTTAATGCCGGATTCGTTTGAACATAGTGATTGGAGGGCAAAAAGGACTGCAAGCAATTCGAGATTGTTAATGTGGAGATTCCTTTCTCCGGAGCTCCATTGTCCGTGCGTGCTGCGCTTGTTAGTGGGGCAGTAGACGCCCCAGCCTTCGAGAGATGCGTCTGTCTCGAATTCCAGGTCAATATTTCGCATGATAGGTGAAAATGAGTTACTTGAATTTGATGCCCACCACTGGAGGACATGACGTGCCTTATCTGACAGGGAAATGATAGCTTCAAAATCCCCTTGATTGCATTGCAAAGCAGTATTTTTCTCAATTTCAAGATCTCTCCGAAAAATGGCCCCATAAGGAACAGCGATTTCCGCTGCAAGGACGAGCCCAATAGCGCGAGATAGCAAGCGTATCTTCGTTGTCCGTTTCTTTACCAAAGAAATGCATGCTTGGATAATGGTGTCGCTCCTTCTTTCTGGGAGGCTGATTGTCATAGTTACTGAATCTATAATGAGGCCCAGAAACTCAATATTGGTGCGGGGCTCGCGCACGGACTTTTCCTTGTTAATGACAAATCCAAGTGACTCGAAAAGTTCAATTCGGTTCTTAACGCTCGCCGTGCAGTCGTCGTAGCTACGAGCGATTAGTAGGGCGTCATCGATGTAGTTACATGATACATATCCTAAATTACGGAGGGCAGCTATTGGGGGTTTTAGCACTTTTGTGAACACTCGGGGGGCACTGCTCAGTCCAAAGGGCAGAACGCGAAACTGAAACAATTTTCCCTTCCATTGAAAACGAAGAAATTTCCTGTGTTCTAGTGCTATCGGTATGCTAAAATACGCATCTTTCAAATCGATAGAAGCGAAAAAAAAAACAATTTGGTTCTACAAGGAGGAGTGCCGATTCAAAAGTCTCCATTTTGAAATGGTGATATGAAACAAACTTGTTCAGGCCTTTCAGGTTAATGACGGGCCTAAAAGATCCGTCTTTTTTGGGCGTTATGAAAATGTTAGATACGAACTCCCCGTCTTGGTGGAGGCATGGCTCAATTGCGTTCTTATTGAGAAGCTTCGTAATTTCATGGTCGATAATGGTAGTTTCACGGGGTGAAAACTTATTTCGTTTGGAACAAAATTTTGAAAAGGCAAATGGTCAAATTCAATATGGTGGTGTTGTATAGCGTCTAAGACCCACTGGTCAGACGTAATCAGCTTCCAACTATCCGCAAATTGAGCCAGCCTACCTCCCACAACCGGGGGAGTCGAAGTCTTTGAAGGCAATTTACTCACTCCGTCCTGTGGACTAGTTACTTGTCCGACCTCGGGTTGTCTCTGTATGGACGGCCGCGATATGTCGGCGCCCGTCGGCCGCTGAAGTTTGGGTGCTGCCTGGGTCGAAAACTCGAAGAGGAGGGACCGTCGTTCCTCCGTTGCGGGTACGGATCGTATCGTCCGGGGTGCCCGGGGTGTCTCCTCGGGTAGGCGCCCCTATACGCCTGCCTGAAGCTCCTCTTAGGGAGACTGGTGTTGCGAACACTCAGTCCCAGCTTCTCAGTGTCGCGAAGTTCTTTACACTTTTGTGGGAGGTCGTCCCCGAACAGAAACGTGGATGGTTTCTGCGCTATATCTTCGGAACACAGCGGGCGGAACGCCGGGCTGAGTTCGGGTCGGATGAAGTCCCTGCGTTTCGCATTCAGCTCGACGTTTGCTGCTCCGATTAGGGCGATACCGTCGAGAATGAGTTTGGCCGCCCGGGAGGAATGGGTTGTATTTTGCGATAGCAGCTCGTCCGCTGCTCGCGCAAGGGGCGTCGTTGCCGTCAAAAAAAGGGTCTGCACCTTTTGTAGCTTCGAATCTGTCACTCGTGTTTCGGTTTTTAATACGTGCCATACTTCTGGGTTAACTCTGCAAGTGGCAACGGCCTCACAGTTGGCAGGCCTTGGATATGACTCCTGCTTAGATTTCAGAGCGGGTTCTTTAAGTTTCAGCCGAATGAGCTTGTTCACAATGTTAGCGAGCTTGCCGCTTACTGCTGCTCCCACGGGTTCGCTCTGGTGTTCCACCATATCAGAGAACTCGCCGAGAACCCCGCTGTCCTGCTGAACCAGCTCTTCAATTTCCATGTCGATATCGTCGTCACGGGGTGGTTGCTCTTGCGGAGCTGGAGGGGCTTGGGTGTCCAGCAAGGACATGACCGTGGACTGCAGTGTGGAGACGGCAGTAGCGAGTTCCGAGAAGCGAGACGCAGAGCAGGACTCGTTGGGGGGTGCGCCCAACGCCGCTGGTGCCGTCATCTGGGCGGGGATCGCGCCCGCCAGGGAGCCAGCAGGGATCACGCCTGCTGAAAGGGATGGGGCAGGGATAGCGCCTGCCGCTGTAGTGACAGCAGATGCTTCGGGGGGATGCGCCCCTGCCTGTGGGCGTGGCGTCTTCTTGCTTCGGCCCTTGGGACCTCTCAGCTTGCCGCCTGGGTTGTCGTTCGCCAGCTGCATGTTGCCCGGTATTGGAGAGCATGGTTCGTTGAGCAGCCGCTCAATATCGCCTTGCAGGTCTTCCATCTCTAGTAGTTCTTCTGGTCGGCCACAAAATGTACACTGACGTGTACGGATGTGAGCAGGCTACTTATACACACTACATGAACATGTACTCATTTGCATCTGAATAAGGACACAATACTTTGAATGTGTGGCGTTCTCTGATCGGTGGCAGGTGTACAACCCAGACATGATTCCGAATAAATTAGGCTGTACGAAGTAGAATTACTAGTAATACACGAGCGTACGGTGGGGCATACGCGTGCTGTAGCGGTGTGCGCGCGCGGTAAATGATCACACAAAACAGTCCAGGCAGTGGACTAAGTCACTATATCAACTTTTACGTGTTGTACATCATCCTGCCACAATTTTCGTTCCTATTATACCCCGTTCCCACTGCCGATCAGATCAACTCGATCACGCGAGATCAATCCCGATCACCTATTTTTACCAGACCAATCCCGACCGAATGCTCGATCGTCCTTCAACACGATCCCTTGCCGACCGCTATTCGATCTTTTACGATCCACATCCGACCATTCTCGACATCTCCAGAATCTCTCCTCGACAACCACACAGATCTCTACTCGAACATCCCGATCTACACACAATCAATACACGATCGCTACACGGTCAATACTCGATTTCTACTAGACTTCTTAAACCAGCTCGACATGACTCGATCTGTGTAAGATCTTGCATCGAACGGGTCGGCAGGTTCGTACAGTGATCGAGTGAAAGAAGAATTGGTTACAGTATTCGTTTGGTTATGTGAGACAACTCAGTATTTATGCTTGAATACGGCGTGGCCCAAAAGAGTGCTATAAATCTGACTATTAATTGCAAAAGCATAAATGAACGAAAGATTATCGTTACTATAGGTTTTACCGGCCAATTTCGCACTTTTGTCAGTCCATTTGATAGAAGGTTCATTCAATTTAGCGGAAATCCTCACTGCACATTCTGTCATTCAAAATTGCAAGTTGTTCGTTCAATTTAGCATTCCGATCAATGAGATTTACACATGTGCCTTTCGAATTCGTAAAACGGGCATTCAAATTGGCACGTGCTCTTCAGTCATTCAAATTCGCCAGCACTGGCGAAAGGGGTATTTCAGTCATTCAATTTCGCGTATGGGCAGTCAAATTCCTATATATATAACATGTTCATTTAAATTAACGCCATGTTATTTCTGTTTTGAAAACGTGATAACATTTAAACGCGTATTTCTATGTGACTTATTGTTTCATCCACGCACTGTTAAGCAGTAAAAGTATCGTATTTTTGACCATATCATAAAACTCGAGTTTGCTGTTCTGTAACGCCCCTTTCTTTCATACATGACATTTTAGGCCTACATGTACCAATACTCTAGTTTAACTTCATCTTCTTACAGTCATGACGGCACAAGTTAGATACAGACGTATTTCTCAAGGGGACAGAAAAAGAATTATAGGAATATTTGATGATCATAACCTTGACTTCCTACAACTGGCCGACACACGGAATAAAGCGCTCAACGGCAAGATAAGTTGTGGCCATGCACATGTTGCACTATCTTCGGACTTGAAGAGACACTAAGCACATTAAAGAAAAAAAATGTTGCCAAAATCTCTGAAATGAGTACGAAAATATGAAATTTAATGACGCTTGGAAAACAATAACTATGTTAAGAAAATAAAGAAAGAAGCAAACCATAAGCATGCATGCTAAACTGACTGCAAAAGATGTTAAATTGATTGCCAAAAAATGAATGGGAATGAACGAGAGCAGCATGTCCGTGATCACGTGACTATATCATTCTAAACTGAATGAGCGAATAACCAAATGGTGCTTGTTTTACGAATTTCAATTGAAAAAGTGTTAATTAGAATGAGGCTAAAGGTAATTTGAATGCTTCAAAATTAATTTGAATGAAGAGATCATAAAATTGAACTACCGAACATGTCATCTATGGTATATTTTGCTAAATTGAATGCAGCAATTAGGAATTGGACTGACAAAAGTGCGAAATTGGCCGGGAAAACCTATAGTTGATAGAAGAACACTTCCTATTTTGAAACCACACTGTTAGAAAAAAATCAACAAGGTTGTTTAAAATTTTAAACAACCACAAGTTAACCGGTGAATCGCTCAACTGTTGTTTAAAAATTAAACAACACGTAGTTGTTTAAACTTTTAACCCTTTGTTGTTTAAAAATTCTAAACAACTGTTGTTTAAAATAAATTTAAACAACTGGGTTGTTTAAAAAAGTTGTTTAAAAATTTAAACAACTGTTGTTTAGAATAAATTTAAACAACTGGGTTGTTTAAAAAAGTTGTTTGAAAATTTAAACAACTGTTGTTTAAAAGTCATTTTATACAACTGGGTTGTTTAAAAAAAAAGTTGTTTAAAAGTCTAAACAACTGGGTTGTTTAAAAAAGTTGTTTGAAAATTTAAACAACTGTTGTTTAAAAGTCATTTTATACAACTGGGTTGTTTAAAAAAAAAGTTGTTTAAAAGTCTAAACAACTGTTGTTTAAATGTAATTTTATACAACCGAGTTGTTTAAAAAAAAGTTGTTTAAAACTCTAAACAACTGTTGTTTAAAAGTCATTTTATACAACCGGGTTGTTTAAAAGTAATTTTATACAACTGGGTTGTTTAAAGTAAATATTAAATATTCATGTTTAGAATTTAAACAGTTCTTAATCCCATATTACTTTACAACTCACTTGTATATAATCACAATAACACAAATGTTTATCTTTTTGGCCAATTATATATTTCAGCATATTTTCACTGTCTATATCACTGACAGCGTATCATTAGAAAACCTTCAGTCGGTCAATCTGTCCATCGATGTGCAAACTTATTACAAATAACAAATTGAGCCAATCAAGAATTGTCTCATCCATTTTCAGAATATATACAGAGTAACAATTCTTCTTATACAGTTAACCTTTGATAAGTCGAAGTTCTCGAGAACCGAGAAAAATGTGTCGACTTGCGCGGATTTAGTAAAAATATGCAGTTTGACTGCAGAGGAAAAGTCACGAGCTTTTGTTATGCTTGAGTTAAGTGATTTCCCAGCTGAATTGAAATAAGGGAATGGCCCTCTAAGGATTTGCTTTTCTGTCCCAATACTGTACTTTGTTGCCCCACTAAGAAAATATTACTGAAGGTATTGCACTACACAGCTTCTCTATTAACTAGATCATTTTTAACAATGTTCAATTTGATGTTACAACATTTTGAATCATCTCAGTTGCAATGCTTTTGGGGAACATCTGCAATAGTAAGTCTGGGGTTATTAGATT
This sequence comes from Diadema setosum, assembly GCF_964275005.1. Taxonomy (NCBI): domain Eukaryota; kingdom Metazoa; phylum Echinodermata; class Echinoidea; order Diadematoida; family Diadematidae; genus Diadema; species Diadema setosum. The sequence continues at coordinate 29,989,038 of NC_092705.1, read as the reverse complement.
ATATTTCCTTGACAGTACAATGATGACTGTAAATATACTGCAGATGGAGAAACCATTCACATTAAGAAATATGTTTTATCTCTTGTGAAAATTCTACTCCATACCTATATTCAGCATATCTGAACAGACCAAATAGCATATACAGTACATTGTAATTATAATAAAACTTACTCCTATTTACTGGTGTAATTTGAGAAGTCATACCAACTTCCAACACATACAGGTTTTTTTTTCATAACTGGGATGTGCCAAGTACAGCACATCTGTCCAGCAAAGATCATCTCTGTCACTCCTGTGATAGAGATGGCAGTAATGAAGATTACTCTATATACAATGAAATAAATCCATAATGGAAATATACATTCTACGAAACAGTTCATCTTGAATTTTATGAAGGCCACATTCAGTACAGAGTGTCACCTCCATTATGCTCAACAGATATGAGGTTTTAATTTCACAATTGCTATATTTCTGAAAATTGACTGTCATGCTCCAGTATAAACCTGTGAAGATCTTGCCCAATGTTTCATTAAGTCACTACTATGCAAAATACCCTTTTTAATTCATTTCTAGACCATCTTTATCACAAGTTTTCAAGGGCCAACATTACCCACTAATAGAACAATCTTCTCATGACCTTTGATCTTTCCATGTGACATGTATCCATTACTTATTAAGTTATAAACAAATAAAACATAGATACCAAACCTTTGCTCTGACGAATGACCTAAAAGTCAACTTTGTCAATTAAACTTCTGATGACCATGAAAATCTTATTCTACGCATCTAATCTTCCTGATTTGAAGAGTTCAGGTATGTCCTGATCTCTCTCACAGAATTGGACGTCACTTTACCAGGCATTTTGTACACAACTGTCTCCAAGAACTGCCAGGCAGCAAAACATTGAGCCTGGTACTCTACATCTGGGACATAATGCACTTTGAATGCACAGTCCACAGCCTTTGTCAAAGTTGGAAACAAGAATTCCTGTCTCTCTACAATAGGGAGTTTTCGCAAGCACAACGCGGCCGGGAGTTAAGCGTGTCATGTGCGAAATTTGCTTCTGCACATGATCAAATCCGAGGAACGTCCCGTCCGGGGGAAAACGAGTACGGTACTTGGCCAAAATAGCGTTCGGTCCCGATGCTGGGCAGGAATGAGCCAGCCAGTCAGCCAACCAATCAGCGATCTTGTCCCCACGCCTCCGTCCTGTACAGGAAAGCGAAACTGCATAGATATGGGGACGGGAGTCAGAGTACGGGGACTGTCACAAGTGATCGCTTCCTCGTATTCTCGGTCTTCGCGTCGTGTAGCGAAAACTTCCTAATGACAAAGGTTTGGAGTGGCTTCTTCCAGGATCCTCCCATCAGCAAGATGAAGGGCTGTGGTCTCTGCTTCCTGTCAATTTGTCCAATGTAGAAAGCCAGGTCTGTGCCCTCCTGTAAAATGAATTGGAAGTGGAAAAGAAACATGCATATACATCTCGATAAAATCTTGAAATAATCTACGCAGAAGTGTTGGGTTGAGGCATTGGTATAATGAAGTCCATCAGAACAGATATATTTCCCACACCTCTCCAATGTTCAAGGTAGAGTTCATAATAAAGTGCCTGGCCAAATTCTGCAACATTTCATTCGCAAACGTGTACCCTAAATTGGGTATTTTATGTAGTATATGACATCCATGTATTACATTTTCTATTCTTGCAAGGGCTAACCATGACCTGGCTGAATGAATTTTCAACTGTGTGTCCTATGGGAACTTCTGAAAGGCAATCAATTTTATTGCTGGCAAGCCCAGGCAAAAAGTATTATCAAACAAAAACTACTTCTGAATTGCATTTCATTATTTTGGGTAAGTTACTCTTTCCAATACTAGTAGTATAACAATTGTGTCCACTTACATTGTAGGAACATTAAGGAGTATGCGAGGTCTTTTTTCTTTTTGGTATGGGGGGGGGGGGAGAGACACCGTGTATCACACTGGATCTATATGAGTGGTATGTGATATATTTCCAGCATCTTGCTGAATATAATTCCTTGTTGGCGACATTTGGGACCAATTTTGCATTTCATTCGAATTTTTTCCCCTTTTTATCAAAATGAAAAGGACATATTGATATTGGACAAGTGTGTGATTGAGCAGTCAGGCACAAATTAAAGTAAATATGTATGTTGACTATGTAATATATTTTTTTTCATAAAAAAAAAAAATATTGTGATTCACAGCATACATTAGCAACATAGTAAATTTGCATAAATATGTAGAATCCATGGACTAAACTAACAAATGAAACAGCATAAACTGGGAATTTCTGTAACTATATGGACCACAGCTTGATGATTTTTATATTTTGTATTGCAATGTCAAAGTCAATCTCATCATTTTAATAAGAGGGCAACGCATCCCTTGTTTTGGAAGATTAGCCTCTGAACAGTTAGGTACTTACAGGTTGAAAGTCGTAGAATAACTCCAACGACTCCTGAAAGGAGCACTTGCCCCACACCCTCGCAATCCAGCCTCGGCAAACTAGCGGCAGCATGCTGAATGCAAGCGTCTCTTTTTCCTCTGTGGAGCAAAATGTATGACACAGGGGGATTATTTTGAATGATAAGTACAAATATACCCTTTAAAAATATTAACACAATCAAGGCTGATAAAGAGTAATGCTGACAAGTATCAGCTCATATTCAGATGCTAGCTTATGTACTTATATTGTACTTGATTGCAACCAGGATTACTAACTGTGGGGGGGGGGGGGCTGTTTTAAAGTTGTTTGGAGGGTATTGTAGAAAATACTACACATTTTGAATGAGGGACTGATTCTGGCAACGGCATTTACTACCAAGACGGGCAAGTAATTGTGGATGAGTAGAGCCAAACTTGTAAAGCCAAGCATTAGAATTATAATGCTGTAATAATCATCATGCTATTTTACAAAGCAGCAATCAGAGTTACCATGAACTTGGATGAAAGAGAGTTGAATGGTGTTGACAGCCAGTGCCTTAATAAGAATAATCTTGCACTACTGTTAAGTGCTTAACAAAGACTATTGCAATATGAATGACATTTTGGCTTTTGCAGGAGGTTCATGTCATATTCTGGCATTGCATAAAGCAAGATCAGTTAATATGCATATATCTTAATTAGATTAGCAAGAGCAAGAGATGTTCAAGGTCCAGTGATTTTTATTCCAAGTAGTAGGAAAAAGAATGCAAAAACTTTAATAGTTCATAAAAGACTTCTCTGTTAATGTTATCCTATAATGACAAAAGCTTGATTATCATGTGAGTTGATCAGGCAGTGGAGAAGAAAAGGGGAATGCTAGATGAAGGAGGCACGGACAAACCGTCCAGAAGTTTCAGTGTACATGAACTGTGTGGCCGTGGGGTGCTTTAATGTGAGAGAGGGGCAGGAGACAGCCTCTCCCAAATAATTGTCCAAGCTCTAGTTACAGTCATTAAAGCTGCACTACCGCATGTGATACAAGGAGCGAAAGAAGCTTGTATGAGCACAATTAAAGATGTTCTGAATCCACGTCATCTCTTGAGGATTCAGTTCCAGCAGGACGAGGTCCAACATAGAGCTAAGGAGGAACAATCTCTGCATGACTGGCCTGCCAGAGGGGGCTGAGGAGACAGAGGAAGAGCTTACTGAGGGCGAGTCAAATGTTGCCAAGGAAGTTGGCTTAGACATTTGGAAAGAGGACATCTCATCTTCATGATCTTGTCATCATCTTGGGGAAAAGGTAAGAAGGAAAGAGCAGGCAGATCAAAGTCCACTTTATTGCAAACAAAAGGAACAAACTGTATTCTGGGCATTCTAGTCTGAAAGGAAAAGAGAACATGAAAAGTGTGTACATCAATGAATATCTAAAGGCATGCAATGTGTCACTCGGTCAGTGCATGATAAATGCCAAGGAAGCTCATGATGTTGAATCGGCAACAAAACCAAATACGGGATCATGACATGCAAGTTGAATGATGGACAAAGCAGAGTCATCAAGAGCCCGGATGATCTCTTTGCTATTGGCTTTGAAATTACAGATCCACTTCAGTTTTTGCAGGTTTTTGCGAAAGTCTTAGAAATTGATTAAAAAGCATTGAATGAATTTCTCGGTCTAACATTTTTTTTTTTTTAATAGTCGTGTACATACTGTAAGTATTTTGTTAATGTTGTTAATAAATTCACCTCAACTCAAATGCAAAAAAAGGAAAGGGTGGTACTGGGGCTGTAGATTAGAATCTCTACACAGAGCAAATACTATTTAAAATGTACCTTGGGAAAGGCCATCGGTGTCACCCGTGTGACGAATAAGCAGCGTTTGCTTTGATGGACATCTTGATTCCCCATACTAGAGTACTTTGTCAGCATACATGGCCATGCTGCAAACATCCTGTCTTCAGCCATGATCTCCTGGCTGAAGTCTTGCTTGATCTGTACAAATTAGGGAACAAGATTGCATTTGTAATCATATTAAGGGTGGCCCAGAAAGAATGCTATAAACCCAATGGAAAAAAAATATAATACTCAAGTTAATAACAAAAACATAAATGATGGAGTGAATTATGCATGATCATTAGCTTCTGCAAAAATGTTCATTCTATAAACATTTTTCTCACAAGTTTGTGTGAATTTGCACAATGTGTTTCATTTGGCATGGAAATCTTGACAGACTGAGAAAAAAGCTTCTAATCTTTGCATAGAAACTTATTCGAAAGTGACAAAAGTGCCAAAAATTGGTTCCAAACCACCTACCTACACGAAACAAATAGAACTGGAGGTTATTCCACTAATATTACTACAGGCATTAAGTTTACATGTGGTGCATAGACTATATTGTGCGTTAAAAACACCACAATCTGTTTTCTGTCTTCATCTTCATTTTCTATAGGGGTTCTAGGCCTTTTTTTCTACTGGAAGCTTATACGTAGACCATAATTCATCGAGCATCATTGATGGCAATGATGCTCAGTAAAGAATGAATTGCTCTGACAGCAAAAGTAGCAGAACTTAACTTGCACTTTACTATTGGATTTTAGGGGGTTCATTATGTTTACAGTAGATTTTGGTTGTACGGTTGGACCTACTACTCATCGACCGCCTAATGTTTATTTGCTTGATAAGAATATTCAACACTGAAATTCATGCAAAAAACTTGACCTATGTGATTGAGAAAATCCAGATCGAGCTAGGCTATCAAATGCCTTTGTTCCCTTTTCGATTCGAAGTTTCAGTGCAAAAATATAGCCGTCGAACTTGCGTGGCCTCGTTTCAGCTCCCCGCGGAGAAACGCTCCTTATCGAGATCGACCGCTGTTTTTGCATTGACAATGCACGCAAACCGAGTTGTATTGAACACCGTGTTGTACGAAGCTTTTTAGAAACTTCCAAAGACATTACATTACGATTCGGTGAAAATATTCATTCGAAATTTTGTCCTTGATTAAAACCATTAACTGTGTTAATGAACGGTGAATTTTCGCGTTTTCCCACACCATCCTCATCAACAGTCAAAGCCAATCCATTTTCATGTGCTTTGCGTGCAGTGAAGTGCGTACTAAGCGTTCAGTGTGCCAATTAATACACGGTCGGTTTATTACAAGATCGAGGGTGGTCGATGTACAAGGTAGTAGGGCTATCATACAGCCGACCCAAGGTAGGAAATGATCGAGACAGGCATTGTGTATGATCCTATACTTACACTGTAGAATTCTAGTTAGAACTAGCAGTCTAAAATATAGGCCCTAGCCCTTGACTAGGCCCTAGGGTCTAGCATTGCCTAGCTAGGCCCTAACCGTCACGTTAGACCCTATGCCTAACTAACTTGTTGCGAGATTTCTACATCATCAAACTCGGACACTAGCGCTGCACCTATAATTGTGCATGATGTGACCGATACGGTGCCTGTTACAACAGCGTAGCGAATATAGACCTTATGCATATGACGTCACACGGTCTTACAAACTGAAGGGCGCCCTCCCTCAGAGGGCAAGCGATGCGTTGCTGGAGCATGCTTTTACACGCGAGGCAATGGGCATTTACACACAACATCGATGTTTCTTTTACTGTCTTTTCTCTTGCATGTAATCCACAGCCCTAGATCGGGAAATTTAAGCTTGTATAGCAAAATCAACATTTGAGGAATGCATTGCACTCACCAGGTTAATAATATATCCAACATTTTGGCACAATTTCATGAAAACCAGCTGTCGTAACAGCTCATCAACCTACGAATCCGTTAGCCAATCACATGCGAGGTAGATTTCTACGTGTTTTTTAGTAAAACACGTACTTCGCATGTGATTGGCTAATGAAATTCAAAATGGCGACATACATTCAGCGAACGGCGATGTTGCGCTATGGATGCAAATTTCTGCGATATAACCTAGGAATTCTCTAGTTACTGTGAGTATTTCGATTGCACAATGTGAGAAAATTACCCAAATATTGCTGCATAATGTGTCATGTCATGTCAAACTCGTCTGATGGTAAAAAAAACTGCCACTGGCCTGGGGACTAGCGGCGAGTAAGGCGATCGCCGCTAGCGCGCATAAGAAAAGCACACAGCTAGCTGCGCGCGCGCATTGTCAAGGACTTCGCTTGCCCTCTAAGATGGCGTCGCGAGAGGTTGTCAATCGAGTGATGACGTCAATGCATAAGGTCTATAGGCTACTGTACTGTATGTAGACCTACTGTACTGTATGTAGACCTACTGTACTGTGTCAACAATGGGATTATTCTTTTGAAAATATGTAAGGATTGATAATTTATACAAGCACGAGTTGGTTGAAAAACATAATGTACGTACCGCTACCGGTACAGACGACTTATACTTAACGTTAACGTTTTAATGTTTGTTAGATCTAAAACGTTTAAAGGCAATCGGTCGTCGCAGGCGATTCGCAGCTCAGTAGAAAAGCACGACAAGCTGCTCCTCCCGTTATTGTACCCCCGTACGTACCGAATGCCGAACACGACGCTACGCAGCGCACCAGCGAAAACCAGATGGGGCACGAGAGCCGTGCGAGCCGTCCACTGTAATTTCAACATGGACGCCCGAATACCTACCGAATGGGGCCGAATGGGTGCACGCACAAAACCGCACAACAGCCATGCGCATGAAAATCTCTCTCGGTCGCGACACAACTGAGAGAGCTGTCGGGTGTACGTACGTACATGTACGTATCTGGCTCCAGTCGAGCAGTCTCTGTTTATTTGCACTATGGTGCCAATTTCAGCAATCTAAGCAATAATGTTTCAAAATGTCTGAAAATATTCTATAACAATATCATATATTATTCATATATTACTTTGTTTAATATTTGGTATTTATAAATATGCTTTGATGAAGAAATATTAAAACTCTAAGCTTCATGTATAGCAAGTTGCAATGCCTATGGCCATATGGCAGGTTGTTATGATCTTGTCATCGTGCAATGTTGTCTGCTGCGCGTCAGCTGCATATGTGTTACTAGTATACGTACAGCTTACAGTACGTTGGGCCGGATCGTAACACAACAAAGTTGATAGAAAGTCGTCGGTACCGGTATGTCAATATCAATATTGTGTGTGGTATGCGTGTACTGTTTGCAATAAAAAGTGCTGTACTGTTTCGGCTTAGCCTTGGCTTTGGTTTAAATTAGTAATGAAACCTCACAATGGAGATCAAACAGCCGTCCAACTCGAGGCAACGTATCTACTTGTTTGACGCTATCGACGAGTGGAGAACGCAGAGAGACGTGTTCTTAGCTGGAGGACAAGTAAGAGACCAGATGCAAAGGGGAAGGCTTCAGCGTCAGCGTGCCGATGAAAAATTTGCTTTCCACTTGCTGGAGTTGCATGAACAGTTTTGCAGGAATTTAGAATGGGCAAATTCGTGTTACGACATGCACGGTGGAATTGTGTTGCCACGGCTTACGCCAATCAAGCAACCCCAGCTGGCCAAGTCAACAACTTCAAGGAATCCAGATCCAGATGATGTGTGAGTAGAAGTCTACACATGAATCAATGATTGAAGTGGAATGACTTTTTCTAATCTAGTATCAGTAACTTTAGGGCCTTTACGTTTGATCGACAAGTAGGCCTATTTTTCTATGTATAATTCCGCGAAAAACTTCTCTAAGTTCTCAGTTTATGTCAAATTATGATAATGCCGTAATTGAAATGACATTTGCTGGGTCAGTTTATAGCTTCTGGCAATAGATCTGGTAGAACTCTTAACGTTTAAACAGGGGAACTATAGGTTCAAAGATGATAGATCTAACAATAATAGATTCTAGTTTAGGCCCTACTTCGACTTGAAGGTTAGTTGTACAAAAATGAAAGTAAAAATCCATTTCCCCATGCATGAATAGTTCTAACGTTAAGTTTTCCTCTTTTTATTTTTAAATACAGATTGACATCGACATCCCATATGTCAAGTCAGGGAATCGCAAGTAGTGGTAAGTTTTTTTGTCATCACAGTATTGAGAATTTAAAGTATTTCATGTGCAAATGTATAATTTGTCTTGACTGTGGAGCAGAATCTAGATAGATACAGAGAGGTCACTTTCCTGAGCAGCTAGCGTCAACAATCCAGGTTGAATTTGCATAGCCAGATTTCATGGCTGCGATTCAAATACTGTTTGTCCCCATTGACTTAAATGTATAGCAAAGTCTCCTCTTTTATCATATTTAGGGGCCCTACATTTTAAGTTTGGTTAAGGAATTTGGATATACAAATTGTAATTTTCATAAACTTGGCAAAAGTTTCAGGCATCTTTATTGCATTTATAGTCAAACTTCCAATACATTTGGTCCAATAATCTTGAAGCCAAATTCAAGTGATCCGGTGAAGTGTACATCTTTTCATGTGAATTTCTACAAGTATGTTGATATGTAAATTCTGAAAAAAAAATTAATCCTTTACAGTTGAAATTCATTAAAGTTTGGTTACACTGACAGTGTCAGGTCAGTGGCAATAAGTACTACAGTAGTGTACGTACAATACCCTTGCACGTGAAAGTTACAGTTTTATTTACCTTCACATCTTCATATAGGAGTGTCCAATGGGTATGTTGATTGGTGTGAAAGTCGTCGATGAACAACAGTTCATAAGAATCCATTGTTTGAATTCTAATACAGATATTGGTCATAGGTCAAGGGGCAATGAACCTATCAGTTTGTAACATGTAAAGGTATGAGCTTCATCAATTACCGTTATTTGGTATCAGTGGCATAACTACAAGGGAGGGGGGATTGGACACATCCCTTATTTGTTGATCAAAGGTACGCCTATGATTGGTATTTATCAGTGTTTGGTAGAAAGCTAACCCAATGGCTTTGCGATGTTACACTGAGTTGACTATGGAAAAAGGTCTACTATCCACGGTTTTCATTAATTTGTAGGGCATTTTTCACACATAACCTCAAATACTGATACTTGTGATAGGTTAACTTATAATGGTTATCCTTCACACTGTAATGTTGAGACAATAGTGTTTTGTTTGTTTAAGAGGGAGATAGACAATAATTTCTTTATGCTCCTGCCTGAAGGAGGCATTACATCTTATTTGCCATGTACTTAACTATGAGTTTCTATGTTCAGTTTGTGTGTGTGTGGTTTTTTTTAAGATTATTCACACCAGACTAAGCTGACAGAACTATAACTGTGAGTTTACCTAGTCAAATGAAAGGGTTTCGGCATGCTTCTTTATTCCAGGCAGGTGATACAACGCTCACCTTCTTCATATTAGTAAAACAATGAAGAGTGCAAAAATACTGCATAAATGGATCTTTTCCTTGAAACTATCATAAAGCTGTCAGCAGTGTAATCCTCCTATCTTTGATTTACCAACTGAACAAACTATCCATGGTGGGAATTCAGTTTACACTTCCCCAAATCCTTTCATACAAAAATGTGTGATGTGTGCATTTCAAGCATATCTTTCTTGCAAAGATTTGGCTACACATATTTTTCACATGTGATTTTTAGACTGTCCTTCAACTCTATTTTAACCTCCAATTCTCATTGCAGGTTCATCACACTTGTCATCAGTATCACATAGCACTCAGCAGAGTAGTTCTGTTGAGGACACTTCCATCGGGAAAGGTTTCTTCCATGATCACACATATTCTAGGTAACAGGACAAACCAGAGTTCTTTGTAAAAGTGTTGCAAATTGCATCACAGAACCTTATGTATTATATGAAACAACCTTGTGAGATTTTGTTGATTCTGCTTGATCAATATACATTTGTGTACATTTGCAATCCAAATTCTAGTCGTGTTTCTTCTCATTATTGAATCTGTATATGTAGGAAAAGATAGACAGCTAAACATTTGAATGTGGGGGGACTTGGTAGTGTGGTACATTGATCAGTACTTAGAACATAATTTGATTTTGTAGAGTTTGAATGAACATAAATGTATGTTTTTCTTTTTTCACCATGTGCACGCAGTTCTGCAAAGTCCTGTTCACAGACTCAGCCAGGGCCAGTGATGCCTGTAGGAGAAACTCACATAGATGGAAGTGGTAAGAATGTTTCTTTTCTTTCCTTTAGAAAAAAAGAGAAAGATATGTAAATAATGTATAGTGAAGAAGTCTTGAGAAGCGTAAAAAAAAGGAATCATCAAGACGTGAGACAATCAAGCCATTATTGTACAGTAAAAGACATCTTATCATGTAAAGAGCTATCTGTACACATGGAGGTGGATGAGCCACTCCATTATGCACTCACAATTTCTATAGGTACATGTACCTACAGACATGTAAAGAAGAATTCACCTCAGACTTTATAAACATATTTGTATAACCTCAGTAAGTTACTGTAACTGGAGCAATAGATTTTGTGTGTATGCTAAACCTTAAAATCATTTTACCCAGCTGTATTTAGTTTTGCGATTCTGTTGGACAAAAGAAATAGCTTAATTATTGACTTGGGAAAAAATTTGACTCGTGAAGAGTTATAAACAACACAATATAAAGAGAAGGGACCATGAATAGACCTTTGATGTTTGGAGAGTTGAGTGTATCTAACAATTTTTCTGTGGGGCTAATACTTCATACAAGCAGTAGATGTTTGCATATCACATGTCGTACAAATTGATTTATGAACCCTTTGAAGTAATGAAAAAAAAAAGGATTAAAGTGGCCTATCAGCAACCATAATACCATGTAACAGAAGAAGAAAAAAATACAGCTTTGTTAACACATTACCAAATGTTTATTTGTGAAGACATCGCCACATTGCCACCCCCTGGAGTTACGTCCCAGACTTGTAGTACTTCAGGATTGCACCATGACCACACTTACTTCAGGTTTGTATTGTACATACTATGTGTATTTCTTAGAAAGTTTAACAATATCGTATCAATTGATGTTGATAATAGGTGAGTGAATGTGTGCAATAAAAGTAAAAATGTGGGAGATTGAGTTGTTGGGATATGTGAAAGTATATATGTCGGCCTACTTTGTGTATTATTAGAGAACAAGAAAATGTGCATCTAGATTTTTTGTTTCCAGTGCCAAATTTTTACCATGTGGTTGATAACATAGAAACAATTTTTAATTCAGAATTGACAATATATCTTTTTACAAATTTTCATTTTATTTTCTTCTAGTTCCTTCACATATGTAATCTTTAATCTCCTGAAATCTAGTTAGATCTTATCATTATAGTTGTAGTATTAGTTACTATAGTATTGTTATTTGTATTATTTTTTCATATTGTCACTGTTATTAGAGTAATTATCTTTGTTATTACATATTATATGATTTCATATTATATTATGTTTGTGTTGAAATTGTATGTTACCCTTTCCATCATACCACAGATCAGGCTTGCTGTCTAGAGATTCCGAAGAAGCCTCCTCATCTGCAGTAAACATTCCCACCATAGCCAGTCCCAAGGAAACCTTGTTTGGTGAGCAAAATGCAAAATCCACTAAAAAAAAAAGATGAAATAGAATAATGACCTCTGCCCTCAAACCTCGCACAGCCTATCAAAGATATAGTTATTTAAGTGGGGGGGGGGGGGGGCAGGGCAAAACCCTTCAGATCACAGTGGATTGCGCAATTCTCAGGAAAATTTGCACAAAAGGAGATGATGTAATCTTCAAGACTGTGTAGTTAGACTTTTCACATTTTGATTGATGTATTTAGTATAAATGTATTCTAATTTATGAAAGAAAAAGAATCTTAAAGAGGCATGGCTTCAAAATGGTACGCTCAGGAGCAACAAATTAGGTCTCAAAAGTTGCGTGACACTTGAAAGAAAAAAATCATAAAATGTCGCTGAAAGAGCATCTTGCGTTGATGAATAATCATGGAAAACATTGGAAGTGGGATTACAGTACGAGAATGCAGCAAAAATTTACGCACAAGCTTTAAGTTGTGACTGTCATCTTGTCAGTTTTGAAAAATTTCTGACAGTATTTCTTAGTCATCAAAACTACTCTTCTACGAAGCATAGCGACCAACTCCTTCAGTGGTAAAGAAGTATCTCATATTCATTTTAATAGAGTGCAACTACAAAGAAAAATAGAAACATAGAAAATTAAACTTATTTCACATTATTATATCACATCACCACAGCAAAGTATTTGATTGTAGACTATTTTCATGAGAAATGATTTACAACTACTCATTCCGTACTTTCATTGATTGCACAGAACCAATCCAAGCATCAACTCCGCGAACACGGAAGGCCCTCCTCCCATCTTTTTCAGGAAGGTTCGTTTGTGTGTGTGTTTTCTTTTCTTCCTTGCAACAGACAATAGGTATAATGGACAACTGATTAAAGTATTTATGGGAAAACCAGTAGTGTTGGTAGTTGCTGGACATAGGACAATGATTAAATACCTTATTCAGATGGCGGGCAGAATGCTCGCACCAAGAAATTATGTGATTTTTATATGTACTTTTGGCATGAACCCTCTTATGTGCATGGATGTGACTGCATTTTATAATACAATGTATTGTTATTTAATTATTTATTTTTTCATTATTATTGTTATTTTTTTTTTCGGTTGCCATGAAAGCAATATATGCAGGCTGTGTGTCTGTCTAGCTGTCCAACATTGTCCATCTTTACACATTGGATCTGGTTAAGACTTTGTTCTGATGAAACTACCTTATATTTAGATGCTCTGATAAGTTTTGTTGTAACTTCAAACATCAAATTTTTCTCAAGTAATGAATGCATGAGGGGTAAATGCTCAGCCCCCACCCACCACTCCATTGCAAAATGTGCATTTATTCCAGCACCTCTATCAAATTATCTTTTGGGTGGCATAAGTGGCCATATTTGTTATGTTCTCCCTGTCCTTCAATACAGACATGAAGTGCCAAATATTACAACCACAGTGCCTGACCTGGATCCAGGTGACCTACCTCCCTCAACAGGTGGCACTGCTTCTGGAATTCCTTCACAGTATGTATTACACTTGTTGAACTGCACACTTAAACCTCAACCCTTGTTCTGAGTGAAGAAATATCCCCAGTCCTATGAAAATAAAATTGACAGTCTTGTATCAAGTATAAGTTTTTAAAATTATCAATATTCCCATCAACTTGGTACCTCATGTTCCATTGAAATCCTGGTGAAAATGTGTATTGTTATTTGTCCTACAAACTGTAACAGAGGAGTGGGGTTTTCATTTGCAGTCACATACTTTTGGGATTACTTGGTGAAATACTAAGTTATATGAAGCAGATAGATATATATGTTTAAACATATATTTCAACAAGTATTCCAGATATGAACCTACATCCTTTTACTTCTTGTGCATATTGACCGATTCGGGTTCGTTGAGGGCAGCAGACATTTTATGGCACTGGGCGCAGCCATGAGCTCAAATTGCGGTGTCTCAGCCGACCCCCCCTGCTCTCCCCCACCCCCCGGGCAACATGTTTATCGCGCACTTGTAACAAAGGTTCGCGCACTAAGCAAGCATTCGCGCACTCAGTACGAGACGCCCATTGGCTAAAGCAACCATGCATCAGTTTTTCATTCTGCGCGCGTGCTAATGTAGGGAGAGGGGTGGGGAGTGGGAAGGGGGGTCGGCTGAGACACCGCGTAATGGCGCTGCCCATGCCAAAAATACACATAGCGCGTCACAGAATCGGTCAATACATGTAGCACCCTTCAATAACGTGCATGAAGACATGCAAGAATACATTATATTTGTATGCACTATATATTAGGTTAGTTAAATACTTATGTCTTTTTTGTCCCCGCCGAACGAGTTCGAGTAGGGGACTATGAAACAGGCTCCGTACGTGTGTGTGTCTGTGTGTCCGTGTGTCCGTCTGTGCGTCCCTGTGTGATCAAAATGTTCAAAATGCTACTCCTTCGCCATTTCTAACCCGATTTTGATTCTGTTTGCTTTATATGATAGCACTACATGGGAGCTTTGAAACTTCTATACAGAATTTCAGTTGTGATCTTTGACCTTGACCTTTGACCTATATTGTACATTTTGCTTCAAAATGCTACTCCTTCGCCATTTCTAACCCGATTTCGATTCCGTTTGCTTTATATGATGGCACTAGGTGAGGGCTTCAAAACTCCTACACAGAATTTTGACCTTTGACTTCTTTGACCTTTGACCTTGATTTTTGACCTATATTGTACATTGCCTACAAAATGCTACTCCTTCGCCATTTCTAACCCGATTTCGATTCCGTTTGCTTTATGTGATGGCACTAGGTGAGGGCTTCAAAACCTCTACACAGAATTTTGACCTTTGACTTCTTTGACCTTTGACCTTGATTTTTTACCTATATTGTACATTTTGCTACAAAATGCTACTCCTTCGCCATTTGTAACCCGATTTCAATTCCGTTTGCTTTAAGTGATGGCACTAGGTGAGGGCTTCAAAACTTCTACACAGAATTTTGACCTTTGACTTCTTTGACCTTTGACCTTGATTTTTGACCTGTATTGAACATTTTGCTACCAAATGCTACTCCTTCGCCATTTCTAACCCAATTTCGATTCCGTGTGCTTTATGTGATGGCACTAGGTGAGGGCTTCAAAACTTCTACACAGAATTTTGACCTTTGACTTCTTTGACCTTTGACCTTGTTTTTTTACCTATATTGTACATTGGCTACAAAATGCTACTCCTTCGCCATTTGTAACCCGATTTCGATTCTGTTTACTTTATGTGATGGCACTAGGTGAGGGCTTCGAAACTTCTACATAGAATTTTGACCTTTGACTTCTTTGACCTTTGACCTTGATCTTTTTACCTATATTGTACATTTTGCTACTAAATGCTACTTCCGGCGGGGACATATATTACGCACCGCGTAATTTCTACTTGTTTTTCTCATTCTTGCCTTTCAACACAGAGTTCGGCAGCCCATGGTGTTGGCGGACACGGATTCTGACACAGATTACCTTCCTTCTCGTCCTCAGCAGCAGACATATCCTGAATATGAGGCCATTGCTTCTGAGACATCCTCTGTGTATGTTTAAGTCTAGTGTTTTATTAATCAACATTCGTAGTAACTGGAAAAGCTGATTCCACAAACTTGAGCATCACAATGTGGTAACATTGAATAATTTCAAAATTTATAATATCACAAGACAGTGCACATTTCGTAAATATTAAGATAACTATACACATGGATCATATTTTGACCTTTTCATTATTGAGTAGAAAAGAATAAGTTCAGTGATTAATTTGTACATGCAGTTGTTACAAACTTTATATGCAAAAAGTGCTGACATACATTTTCCAATTTTGTTTATGCAGAGTGGAGGATAAAATACTAGAAGGACTGGACCTACATGTGTTTGACCATGAGCTTGGTGCCAACGAGGATGTCTCCGATGATGAAGATGATGGAAAGGAAGCAGAGGAGATGGCAATGATAAATGAAAAGAAATGCATTGTGTTTGAAGGCAAACTACTTGAGCTTGTGAAAACTGTGTATGGAACAACATGCCCAAAGTGTGAGCAACCTTTTGCCTATAGAACTGTGCAGAAAGGAACAGCCATCATCATCATATGGGAATGCGCAAGAAAACATGGCTCCTCATGGACATCTCAGCCCAGATACAAAGGTGTATTTGCTGGCAATCTGCAGGTGTCATCATGCATAGTAATGTCAGGGAACAGTTACCAAAAGATAGCTACAATGGCTAAGTTCATGAGCTTGAGGATGCTGTCTAGAACAACATTTGACAGAATCCAAAGACTTTACATCGCTCCAGCCGTGAAGAAGTTCTATGAACACAAACAAGAAGAACTGTTAGCAACATATGATGGCCCTGTGGTTGTTTCAGGAGATGGACGTTCAGACTCGCCGGGTCATTCTTCGACGTTCTGCACCTACTCATTCTGTGATGAGCAAACGTCTAGAATACTCCACACCAACACCGTGATGATGCAAGAGGCTGCGGGAAAGTCACCCAATATGGAGCGCATTGCCTTCACACGAGGCCTGGACTTCTTGATGACCAGAGTAGAAGTTGAGTCAGTCGTAACCGATGCACATCCGCAGATTGCCGCTACCATGAAAAGAACAGCCAAGTACCAAAGTGTAAAGCACCAATGGGATCTTTGGCATGGGAGCAAAAATCTTGTAAAGAAACTGAGTGCTGCAGCGCAACAGAAGAATTGTGCAGCATTACAACCCTGGATACGCAAGATAAGTAACCATTTCTGGCACTCATCACAAACATGCGAAGGTGACTCCGAGAAATTGGCTGGTAATTTTGCTGGCGTTCTCCATCATGTCGTCAATGAACATGAATGGCTCTTCACCGTGGATGGTAGAGCCGGAGAATGTGACCATGAACCGCTTGAGGATGCAACAACACCTTGGCTATCTCCTGGCAGTCCTCCACACCAAAAACTCAAAGAGATCATCATGGACAAACGCTTCTTGAAGTCTTTGCCCTACTACACTGATTTTCGACATACTGGCAACCTGGAGTCATTCCACGCAACCTTGCTCATGTACGCCACCAAGCGTTCCTACTTTCATCCAGTAGGCTACACCACAAGAGTTTTGTTGGCTGTTCTTGATGTGAATCACCACGCTGACCGAAAGCAAGCTAAAACTGAAGATGGACGTCTGCGGTGGGGTAAGCGCTGGAACAAGAGGACAAAACAATTCACAGTCTTCCCAATCAAGGAACCAAAGACCTACTTGTACATCCCACAACTCATGTTGGAAGTGTTCAGGATGCGAGCCGAAACACTTGGGCATCTGTCACAACATGTCTCACTGGCAGAAGATGACCCCCGAAGAATTCACCCCACGATCGCCATGCAACCATCACTACCAACAGCGGAACTTGTGAAGGAACATCAGAGCAGGTTTACTTAAGAAGAGTACTTCCATGACATAGACATGACTGTATTGCCAGCTGTCATGATTTAGGCACAGGAACATCATCATCATGTTAAAGTTTGCATGTTTGAGCTTCAGGTCTAAATAATCAGGTTTTAAGTGAGCTCTTAAACTTTTTTAGACAGGACAGATTACGAGTGTTTTGTGGGAGTCTATTCCATAGGAATGTGCCAGCATACAGAAATGATCGATCACCCCAAGAATTATGAGTTTATGGTACAGCAAGCAGAGATGAGTTTGAAGATCTAAGGTGCCTTGAAGAATTTACTGTTTGATTCAGGTATTTTGGTTTCATAAACATCTCTATGTGTTAGTAATTCACATTAACGTTTGTGAAGTAATTCTTGTTTTTTATTGTCTCGCCCACTGGAGGTGAAGGCGAGACTAAGGGATCCAAATGGCGTCCGTCTGTCGTCCATCGTCCGTCCGTCATCCGTCACAAATGTTAAAGTTTACCTGCAAGACTCTCTTATGGTGCATAACTTGGCAACTGTTACAGCAATGGTAGCCACACTTGGGTGATAGAAGCACTATGGGGTATCTTCATGTTATGGTGTTGTTGGAGGTCATGTGATAATGTCAAAGGTCATTTGAGGTCATATATTAAAGAGTATGGGCAAGACTTTCTTTTCTCTGTTAAAGTTTACCTGCAAGACTCTCTTTTGACAAATAACTTCACATAAGTTGCTTGGATTACAACCTAACTTGGGTCATACATGCACTGGTGGTACCTTCATGTTATGGTGCCATTGGAGGTCACATGATAAGGTCAAAGGTCATTTGCGGTCATACGTTAAAGTTTACTTGGAAGACTCTCTTATCACACGGAACTCGACACATGTTGCTACAATGGCAATCAAACTTGGGTGATGGATGCACTGGGGGTGCCTTCATGTTATGGTGCCGTAAGAGGTCACATGATAAGGTCAAAGGTCATTTGAGGTCATACGTTAATGTTTACCTGCAAGACTCCCTATGATAGATAGCTTCGCAACCATTGCTCCCTTTTCAACCAAACTTGGGTTGTAGATGCACTTGGGGGACCTGCATATTGTAATGTTGCCCTCAGGGGTGACATGGTTAGGTTAAAGGTCGTTTGAGGTCATATGTTATATTAAAAATGTATTTCTGGTTATTTTCGCAAGTGGGCGAGACACAATATTGCTAATGCCTTGTTATTCATGAAACCAACTTCAAATATCAAAAGAAAACAAATTTTTATGTAGGTTAATAGATGTATTTTTAAGCCAAACTTAGCTAGTTTCGGTGACTTCAGCTTTTCATTGTTTTGATCTTCAGACAGTGTTGCAATTCATCTCAAAACACAAACAAACTTTGCTGCAATTCTTTTGAATAAAATTTTGCAATGTTTTAAAATAAGTAGCAAATATCATCATGAACATTACCCATGGGAGTATTGGGAGGTCTTCCAAACGATTCATTGTATTGCACATTTGTTGCTGTTTTTTTTTTAACAAAAGTATTTTTTTTTTTCTGTGCAAACAGATACATGTAGCTGGACATAAATGTCTGATTTTGTGTCTGTTGAAAGTTTCTCAGGGGCAGGTGTACAACCATCCCATGTGCTCATTGATACAAATGTCAGGTGCATGATCTTGTCATGCCATGTAACAACAATGCTCATCTACAAGTACAGTTATTCACTTGTAAATCCTTAATGGAATTTCAGATGAAACCTGCATTTCATTCATACTTCCAAGACCTGATTTTATCTATATGTATCTCCCCTGTGCAGAGATCCATATTAGTATGTGTGTGTGTGTGTTTTGATGTGATTGTCCCAAGTGCTGATGTGTATACTTGTGAGCAGAACCATGCACAACTCTCAAATTTATCAGAACTCATTCCTCAATTCTCGCCACCAACAATAGGCGATATCAAGTGATATCATACGACACCTCCGATATCAAACCTCTCTGGCCGGGCATAACTTCCGGTTTCATGTGCGCGAGCTAGCTCGATGCACGGCCTGTGTACATGTGGTGCACCTTTACTGCTTTATCCAGTTTTTTTCCTTTTAGCATCAGCAGAACTTGTACACTCTGCTGCCTCACAGAAAACCCTTATGGTGTAATGGATAGTTATATTCGGGAAATAAACAAACTAAAGTCTAAACAAATGTATTTCTTTGGATCCAAAACAAAGCTGGCAAGTTCTCAAATCGAAAAGCACACGCGCAATTCAGTAACTGGAAGTCCCTACCCTGGCCCTAGAGGTTCGATATCGGAGGTATCGTTCGATATCACTTGATATCGCCTATTGTCAGTGGCGAGAATTTACACTTGTGGTATTTTGGTCATTTCCATAATAGTTAACCTCAATACAGGTTTATAGTTTATTTGTTTTTTCAGTCTCGAGACACATCTCATAATCACATGTCTTTGCACACAAATCCAGCCACCAAAGTTGTTTTGTATTGGTTGTAGATATACATGAAATGTGAAGAATTATGAATGTTTCTTGTTCTATTTGAGCACATACAGCTGTTATACTACACAGAATATTCCATCCTACATGCTATTTTTACATGCTTTAATCAATTGTTTGAATCAATCAAGCTACTTAAACAAAAAAGAACACGTCAGTTAACCCCTTGACTACAGTATTACTACTGATCCAATCTTTGATCACCCAGGATCAATACATGCATGCATCATCCATTTCAACTACAAGTATAACCTCCACATAATGACAATTTGTACATTTCTTGGGTATCCCAGTATAATCTTTGGTTTTATTTTTTCATGAAAACAATGTACAGTATAAAGTGTTCATAAAAAATGTCATAAACTTCCTGTAAAAGTTTGTAAAGCTTATCCACCATCACTTTTTGCTCTGTCACACGTACAATGTGTATCTTAGACAAGCTTCTAAAGGTTGTCAGAAACAACATTTGCTACACTGCCATGCAAAAATTTGACACAAATAAACAGGTCAAAGACTGTTAATAAAGAGGAAAACTTACAAATATTCCTTGAGTTCCACAAGTGGGCCACATGTACTTGCACATATAAATATGTACATTTACATTTGTAGAAAATTTGATGACATAATAATGACTACTTTCTTTGTATCTATGAATAATAACAGCCAAACAACTTATTTAACTCTGAACTGATAACATACACATAGGCAGGTAAATACTTGATACTAATGAGTATTTTTGCATATTCAATCAAGTACATATTTTGCATGCCACTAAACAAAAGCACACCTACATGGAAATGCCCAGGAAGAATTGAATACAATTTATAGCACAGTTTTAGCAGTTTTAAACAATCCATGAAAGACTCCATAAAATACTAGTGTTGCAAAAGTACAACTCCAAGGAAAGATACCCGCAAAAAACCATTCACTATGTACTACAAAACATGACATTAATCTGAAACAAAACAAACTTATTTGCATAGCAAAAGTAGAAAGACTATGCAGTCAGCATACTGTGACTTTTTCAAGAGAAAAATATGTAACTTCAACAAAATGTTTTTCAACCATTTTTATATACATCTACGTGATGAGTATACATGCATAGTGTAATGTACTCTGCATTTCAAACATACATTTGTCCTTATCTGACATATTTGCACATCAAAAAAAATTACTACATACAATGTACTGTATATGTAGCTACAAATAATAGAGGTCAGTACTTTGTGCAAGTAGTATTTGTTTTACCGATATGGTAATCTGGCAAGTACTCGTATTGAAAACAAGGCATGGCATTCCTCGAGTCTTTTTACACACATGACAGGGATATACAGTTTGTACATCTACATGTACGTATATATGAGTATATACATGCATAGTCTAATGTACTCCGCATTTAAAACAGGTTTGTATCTGACATATTTGCACAACAAAACAAATTACTATACAATGTACTGTACAAATGTATATGTAGCTACAAATAACAGTTAGGTCAGTACTTTGTGCAAGTAGTATTTTTTTTACCGATTTGATAATCTGGCAAGTACTCGTATTGAAAACAAGGCATGGCATTTCTCGAGTCTTGTTACATTACTGAATACACATGAAAGGGTTATATACACTTGTAAATCTACATGTACGTGTATATGAGTATACATATACATGCATAGTCTAATGTACTCCGCATTTAAAACATACATTTGTCATTATCTGACACATTTGCACAACAAAACAAATTACTACATACAATGTACTGTATATGTAGCTACACATACCAGAGGTCAGTGCTTTGTGCAAGTAGTAGTTTTTTTTACCGATATTGTTATCTGGCAAGTACTCGTATTGAAAGCAAGGCATGGCATTTCTAATTCTTGAGTCTTTTTACATCAATGAATACACATGAAAGGGAAAAAAATGGCAGTGGAAATTATACAAATGTATAAAACTCTCATCGATGCAAATGGTTCATTTTCATAAGGTGTAAATCCATATTGCATCGTTCAAACTGTCAACATTTTGCGCAATTACTTAAAATGACGCTTGAGGTGTCCTGCATTACAATAGAAACAAATTTTGCAATGCTTTTCAATTAAACACTGTCAATCTGCATATGAAATAGTGGATTTTTAATCATCAGAACATCAAAAGCATTGCCAAATGAAGGCTGTCTTGATATTTCTCAAAAAGATAGTCTGCATTTGACTCATGTGTGGGACTGGTTAGGCTCAAATAAAAGATGAAATTTTCTCATTCTTGACTACTCTCAATTCATGAGTTAGACGACCAAAATGTGAACTTTGTGCATAGATGGGGTTATCAGAATATCCTACAATTGCATAACCATTTGTAGAACAAAAAAAAAAAAAAAATGGGCAGTATATTATTGGCTCTAGGGGAACTTGTAATGATCTAACAAGTCTACAATCTAGAAGCAACCGACTGTTAGATTTTTAAAAATGCAAGTTTTATATTCCACACACACACAAAACTTGACTTCTTGTAATTTGTTTAATAAACTTTTTACTTTTTATACTCGTATCAGAATGGTTGACGGATAATGAATGATGGCAGCAAGTCTTTGAATGCATATTTCTTTTTTTCATACACAACTCATTAATATCAAAAGCACTATCTGGCAAGTAAACAAAACATAACTTTTTCTCTCTTTGCACTTTTCATACATGTATCGGAATGGTCAATAGAGATTATGACAGTGGCAAGTCTACGAAAGCTTTTTGTTTTTGTTTTTCACACAATGCATTATATCACTACACTTTATTACTGGTACACAATCTGGCAAGTAAAAAAAAAAAAAAAAACGATATACAGCTGTATTTTACTTATTGCACTTTTTAAACACATATCAGAACAGTCATTGCAGATGTATGAAAGTGGCAAGTGTATGAATATATATTACAGTACCCGGTAATATAAAAACTGAAGAAAAAACTTTGAAAACAAAATCTGGTCAATCATGACTACACTGTCGACAAAATCGACAATTTAGAAGCAACTGGCTGTTAGATTTTAAATAAATGGAAGTTTTATTTTTCACACACACTACTCCACTTTTTGTAAAGTGTATGCGACATTTCTTTGCTCATTTAATAAACTTTTTATACTCGTATCAGAATGGTTGAAGGATGATGTAAGATGGCAGCAAGTCTATGAATGCATTCTTTCTTCTTTTTTTTTTAGCACACATAACTCAGTAATATCAAAAGCACTATCTGGCAAGTAAACAAAACAAAAAATTATTTCTCTCTGCACTTTTCATACATGAACCGGAATGGTCAGAAGATTATGACAATGGCAAGTCTATGAGAGCTTTTTGCTTTTGTTTTTCCACACAACAAATTTATATTATTTACTATACTCTGTATTAACACAATCTGGCAAGTAAAAAAAAACAAAAAAAAACCATGATATATTTTACTCATTGCACTTCTTACACACACATATCAAAACAGTCATTGGAGATGTATGACAGTGGAAAGTGTATGAATTATATTACAGTAATATGAAAAACTGAAGAAAAAACTATGAAAACAAAATCTGCTCAATTGCAATATGTGACCCTGCACCACAAAACATACAAAAAGTTGCCAAACATGGATTTTAAGCTCACCTGAGCCAAAGGCTCAAGTGAGCTATTGCGATTGCCCTTCGTCCGGCGTCCGGCGTGCGTTGTCTGTAAACTTTTTACATTTTCATCTTCTTGAAAACCCCAAGACCGATTTTCATCAAACTTGGCAGGTAGCATCCCTAGGGGGTTAGGAACTCAATTTGTTAAAATGGGCACCATGCCCCACCCAGGGGGCCCCCAGGGGGCCCAAACCCCCCAAAATTAAGGAATCTGTAAAAATCTTCTTCTCTAGAACCAGAAGCGATAGAGGTAAGTTAACACTATGAGTTACAGTAGTTCATTGATGACTGTAGTTTCAAGTTTGTTCATGGCAGAATCAGGGGTGCCCCCTTGTGACCCAGGGGAGGGAGGGGGGGGGTGGGGAGGGATTCTAATGGGGCCTAAATTGTACATTTTCATCTTCTTCTTGAGAACCCCACGACCCATTTTCACCAAACTTGGCAGGTAGCATCCCTAGGGGGTTAGGAACTCAATTTATCCTGTCAAGAGTTATCCGAGTTGAAAGTGAAGAATTTGCAAAGGGTTATCACGAAATGAAAAGGGACCTCTAAGACATGTACCTGATACTCTACAAAAAAGGGTTGTAGAAAAACTACTGAAAATGCACTTTCCCATTCACTTTATGATCCCAAACTCAACAATAATGTAGAAGAAGAATAGCTCTTTCAGAAAATATGGAAAACTCAAAATTGACTTGGTTGACCCATTTCACCTTTCTTGACTCCTCACATGAAATCAAGAGGAGCAACTTTTTGTTCGTTTTGTGGTGCACGGTCACATATACATACAGACATGTAGGTACAAGGCCAAGCTTCAGAGTTTATGAACTACTGTATATGGGCAATTCCACGGTATATAGGACACAGGTGCTAAAAATTCAAAATGATATTTGTTTCAAACACCATACATTTTCAGACAATACTTGAGTTGAAGTTTTAAGAATCATTATGTTTTTCAATAAAAGCGGCCATTTCGATTTTCAAAATGGCTGCCAAAATATGCCTATAACTCAATGGTAAAAAGAGAGGATTGTCACATAACTTACTCTCTGTATATCCACTTTACTAGTACTCTAAACAGCAATCTTTTATATGTATGCAGTTACCAGAGACGTCTTTTACCACATGATGGAAAAAAAAAGCTGGTCACTTTAAAGAATTTTATAAAAACTTTTAATTAGTTTGACAATGATGGATGTAACGTCAGTTACCAAAAACAAGGAATTTTTAACTTTATTCGTCAAAGAAAGTGAGCTGTATGATGTAACTTGGTATTTCTAATGTATGCCTATATGCCTTTCTTTTAATACCAGAAATAAGGATACTTGGCATACTGGAGAGTCAAAATGAACACTTCAAAATGTGTAACGTCAGTTACCGAAACATCATACATGAGTATGTAACGTCAGTTACCATGACAGTAATTATAACTGAGGCAAATTTTTTGACTTCAGGCCATTTCAATACATATGGGAAGTCAAAGATTAAATGTTGCTCAATGTTCAACATTGATGTTGCTCAAAGTGAGAGGTGATTCTAGGGTGATTTTTTTTTTTCACATTTGTTGATTACTTTATTTCATTCATGCAAGGACATTTTGAAATACATGATAATTTAAATCATGAGCAGGAAGATTTGTTTATATTGATCTTGAATGGATTTTTTTCGTTGCAAAGTCGTATTTCTTGGTATCTGGGATGTATTTGCAAGCCTTGATACATCAGTGAAAAGGAAGAGAAAAACAGTTATATTACTTTATTACATTACATTATTTATGCCCAACTGTGCTATGACATGGGGGGGGGGGGTTGCCCCCTAAGGGCCCACCCCATTGGTATCTTTGGATTTTGTTTTAATTTGTGCTAAGTAATTGCCTGGGATTGTTACTGGTATACTGCAGCAGTATAATAAACCTGTTAAATAAATTTGTTCTCTGTAAACCCCATAGCAAAAGTATGTGTAACGTCAGTTACGTAATGTCAGTTACTGACATGTTTACCTTTAAGTTTTCATAGAACACAAAGAAAATGGCCTAATGTTTCATTTCATTTGTGTATTTATAATTGATGAACCAAGGCATGATGCCATATCAAACAAATCATTCTGAAAGGTCAGAATTATAAAATATCACAAAACTATTCCCAATCATGATTTTGCATGTGAAAACCCTATGGCAAATGTAAGCACAACGTCAGTTACCGCCATGCCTTCACTGAAATTGGCATGGTGCTAAAAGGAAATATCTAAAGTGCACATTATTTTGCACACCTGTTCCTAAGAACCTAGGTGTATTGCCATATTAAACACATAAAGGCTAGAAGTCAGGGACATGAGATATTTCCATTTAAATCTACACCATAATTTCCCATGTCCTTTTTCCGTAACGTCAGTTACCTACACATTTTCACTTGCTATGTGATAAGAAATGCAGTTTGAGAGAAAAACTTTCCATCTATTTCTTCATTCTCATGAACTCATTCATCAATGCCAATTGCAAGCCCCAGGTGCTTTCATTTACAAAACTACAACGTAAACAATTTCATGAAAATCCCTACACGTAATGTCAGTTACCGTGGAATTGCCCATATGATGAATTAGTCATGAATTCCATTTACGAAACCTCTGTAGACATTGGTTGGTGAGGGGTATGCACGCCTTATTCGAAGAACAACACATGATGGACAAACTCTGCGGTTCCCTGCACCCAAACGCCTATGTGTGATGTACGTATATTGACGGTACGCATAGTGCCTATAGCTATCATTGCTTCTAGGGATGTCCTGGGGGAAATGATCGTTACTGGCTACCATGCAGGCAGCCAGAACACTTCCATTCAGGACTGTGTCCATGAAGTGCTGCTCACTGGTAATGCAGCGACGAAGGCGGCAACACTTGTTTTCCATTTCTGTGGGCATGTTCCTACAATTGCCACAGATGCACCATGGCGGCGCCCGGCCGTTGCTCGGCATGTCCTCCATGGGTTGGAGTGATGCCACTGCATCTGCGTAGATCTCTGGGAACCGACAGAGGATGTTGCAGGTCACCTTCTCCAGCTCCTTTCTCTCCAATCCCTCTACAAATCTCTATTGAAAGAAAAAGACAAGCGTGCATTGACGAATAATGCACAAATGTGGCTTGAATATTAGAAATTATATTTGTATGTTTTGGTACGCTGAAAAAATTAAATGCAGGCACTAAACTTGTTCTTGTATACAATGGACAGGATTTTATCTGAATGCTGATTATTAATGAAAAAAAGTGATCATCAATAAAATAAAGCAACTACAGTACAAGTGTAATACACATTAACAGGTTGTAATAATTTCTTATTTTAATGAGGGTTTTAGAATATTTTTTTTTTCATCTCATCTGGCTTTAATTTCATGATCTCATGGGGAAATTATCAAGTAATTTGTTCATTATTAATAGAAAATGTAAAAAAAAAATATATACAATTTGAAGTTTCAGATACTGGGAAACAGTGTTTGCAAAAGGCAAGACTGCAAAGAGTCAGGATCAATGAACATAACTATACTTGCTTAGGTATGGACACATGTCAAATGAGCCACCAAACAGCAATGAACAGAAAAATTGCTTACTTTGGATGAATAAATATGTGGTAGTTTTCTTTCAAAATTGTTGTTTGTTTGCTTGTTGTTGCATTTTTTTTTTTTGGGGGGGGGTGTGGGAGTTAAATTTCATGCAGGCACTGACGACAACCATAAAATCAGCTTTCTTCAGTCTAATACATTTTAGTAGAACTTGGGGCAGAATTTGTTGGGAATCTAACCACATTTTCTTTGGAGTCAAAAGGGGCCTAAGCTTTCAATCCAAGCAGAATCTTTGTCAGAGGCAAAATGACAAACAAGCAGGGAAAGCAATCACCAGTAAGGACTTCACACAACAAGAACAGACAGGGACAGGCTGGGTACACAGAACAAAGAAACCAAAGGAGAGGGTGGGAGGTCATGGGCAAGGAGCCCAAGAGGTAAAGGGAGGGGGATTAGAGCAGGAGGGTGGACAGACAAAAGGCAGAGGAGAGTGGACAGACAAAAGGCAAAGGAGAGTGGACAGACAAAAGGCAGAGGAGGGTCAGTAATGATCGTGAGGATCAAGGGGTCAACAATTGAAGGAAAGGATGAATAGGGAGGCAACATCAAAGAAGATAAGGAACACCAGAAGGATAAAGAACTGGAAAGAGTGAAAAAAGCAACAGTCAAGGGAAGGGGGGGGGGGGGGCTGAGCAAACAGTGAGCCCTAATGGTGTACCAGGAGGAGGCAACAAAAGGAAGTAATCAAACATATCAAAGTATATGCACACACAATAATGACAATGACATAACAGTAATGAAAAAATAATATTGATAAAAGAAATAAAATAAAGCATGTGTGAAAAACTAGGGGAGAGAAAATTGTATACATGTACATAGAAAAGCAGGCAGGGCATAATAAGCACAAGTATGTCCATGTATAAAAAAAAAAAACAAACAAACAAACCTAGTGTGTGTATGTGTAGGTGGAAACAGGCTGTATAAAAGAGACTCTGACCAGAGGAAGGAATCAATTGGGAATAAAAGGGCCTGCAAATGGAAAAAGCGCAAAGAAAGTACAAAATGAAATAAAAAAAAAAATGAAAAAGAGAATAATAATGGTGGTAATAATAATGAACATTTTTTTTGAGCACTTATCAACTCTATAGAACTTATAAAAAATTCATTTTTTGCACAGACAGCACAGAATTAAATTACCTTCACATTTTCTGAATGCAGATCAGTGACTGGACTTGGCTGTGAAGGTGCATTTGGTCTCCGTAGTTTGGCAAGCGGTGCATCATCAGAGTCATCCTGTGAAGTGTCATATAAACAAAATATACAACTTTGGTTTGTTTAACATAAAAAGTCAAACTCAATTACTTCCAGGGCTATGCACTATATTCAAATGTCAGTTGCATCAATTGTTACTTGTTAGAATTTATGATGGAGCCACTGCCACTTTCACATAGGTATATTTAATTAAACTTAACATTGGATTACGATAGAATTTGAGGATTTTGAGCTAATGGAAGTGATGGTACAATTTAAGTTCTGAAAGTCAAAGACAAATGTAGAGTAACAAGTAACAAACTTTTATGATTTATGATATCTAAACTGTATGCATGCAAATGTGTGTGAAAGTCTAGTATTATTTCATGTGCACACATGTATGTTGTTTCATTTCGAAGTCAGAGGATGTTTCATAAAGAAATATTTTACAGCATCATGACAAATTTAATAAGCTCCTAAAATCTTTAAATTTGGTTGAATGATAACAATTTTGTCAGTTCAAACATGTGCATGGATTAAGATGTAATCTCAAGTGATGTCTAAGGAGAATGCCTTTATGAGAATTTGACTTTCACAGCAGGCAGTATGTACAGCCAGACAATTTTAATCTCTTACAGTATTTCAACACCTAGTATGACAGATACACTTGTACCTCATTTTTTTTAAACACACACATTTCTTTTTCTTTACTCTGACTGGCTCACAATGAATATTTTGCTTTTTTGGTTTTCTCCACTCTCAATAATTCAGTGGTTTTCTTTATAACATAGAACAATATCTTTTTGGACTAATAATTCATTAAATGTTTATGCACGAATACATGTAGTATAACAGTGTATGTATAATGAAGAATGCTGTATACATGTGTATGTTTGCATCTTACATCCTTCCACAGATACAGGATCACAATTCATGATTTAGATGAAAACATTTCAACACTTAAATGCACATGCTCGCAATCATGACCATGTTTAATAAGCCATAACCCATGGGCAATGGCATAACTCACGCTAAATACTGTACCACACTCCTACCAAGATATGGCAGCAGCCTGCAGCAGCATGCATTCAGTAATTAACTTACAAGTCTTTATAGTAACTTTACAACAAATGCGACCAAGCTACTCGCCTACAGTACCGTAGCCTGTCTAGTTCTCCCTCAATACTGCAAATCAGCAATTGTTTGAGAAAAAAATGCGTACAAATGTATGGACTAGGCCTATAGCTGTACAGCTACAGGCATGCAGCTGTACATGAACACAGTTTTTCACTGCTATCTTTGGTTTGGAGCATTAAAACTTTTGATAAGAAGCATGTTGTCATGATCTCACTTTTGTAAATACGAATAAGGACAAACATCAATTTACTGAAATATGCCTGTACATTGTAGGACCTACAAAGTGTAACCATATACTACAAGATAGTTTGACCAATGCAAAGACTATGTTTGAAGTTGATTGAACCTAGCAGAAACCATGCAGGCGAGGCTACGATACTGCAGGGTTGCCAACCTTGAGTGAGAGTTTGGCTAAGACACTGCGAGGGAGCGGAGCGACCTCCTGGCTGGTGCCTGGCGGCCTGCTGTGCGGCCGTACATACATACAATATGTATGTACTACGTACACTGTCAGTGTACGTAAAGCGATGTAAAGCACACGTCATAGCCATACATGTGCTGTACTAGTAATTTTCCAAAAGTACAAGCTACGCTCACGTGGCATAGGCCTAGGTAGAAACCAATCGTAACACAACAGCTCGTCTTTGCGCGTGAACCAAAAATGATTATTATTGTTCAAGCTTAAAGTTTACACCCACGCGGGAAAAACTCAAATTTTTGGGCTTGGTGCCTTGGGCCTATCGATATTCGGAATATCAGAGAATTTAGAGATATATTTATTTTTGCATTCATGTAGGTACAATTGTACTTTCCATTTGGGGGGTTTAGCATGAGATGTTGTTAATCAGAGTGAGACAGTCAAAACTGGTTGAATTGCTTGAGTGAGCGTGAGTCTCACGCTCAATGTGTGAGAGTTGGCAGCCCTGGGACCCTGGGTTGTCACAAATACAATTAACATTAATGTATAGTTACATTAACTATACACAGCCCAGTCGCTGTACATGGTACGTCGCGGTAACAGTGTCTGGTCGGGCTACAGTTACATGTACAATTTCACAAATAAAGTTTATGTCCTTGGACCTTGTACAAACTCATAAAATGTTACAGTACAACTTACAAGTGAGTTACACTTTAACATCAATATTTTACTGTTAGGCTAGTTAGTATATAGACTTCTAGTATAAACAATTTGCTACAAACACTCACAGTTACACTTACAATGTATTTACAGCCTTGTTCTCTGTTTAAACCTAGTCAGTGTTTAGTTTCTGACACTGACAGTGACAGTTTCTGTTCAATGTATTCTGCTACAACCATTGGCAGTGTGCAGTGAAGCAAACATTTCAATAGGATATTCATCAAGACAAATTACTAATGAGCAAATATAGCTATTGCCAATGTTAGTGTGATTTGATTCTGGTATTGATTAGATATAGGTTTTAGATATATTTACCGAAGATGATGAAATTGTATGGCGGTTGGTGCACGGCCCCCTTCTACCACGGCCACAGGTACACTGTGCAGTGCAACTGTGGCCGTTGGCCCTGCACGGGCACAGTCGCTTCCCCGTCCTGAATTTACACAAGCCAGGGCAAGTATGGTTGGACCTACTACTAATCGACCGCCTAATGTTTATCTGCTTGATAAGAATATTTAACACTGAAATTCACGTAAAAAAACTTGACCTACGTGATGGCCACATTATATAATCTGATCTGACGATTACAGTGTAGAGTCTAGTTAACAAGTGACGACGATCGACGGTGCGATGAAGAGGCCTGTAGTCGTACAAAGTATAGGCAGCTAGCTAGCTAGACGTACACTAGCTCATGGCATATGCGAACATTGCATCACACAGTGCATACAGTATACCATACATTCAATTCACTTACACAAAACGTACTCCCCGCGCTCAGATCAATCAAGCGAGCAATCGAGATACTATAGCGCGATACATTGCTTTAGGGATGTCTTGCGCACACACACATTTCGCTTCGTAGCAACTTCGGAAGCGAGTTTACGTGCTGCCGCCCACGGCTGAAATATGTCCATGTATCCTGGCGACTGGGTGTCTTTAATACATGCATGAAGGCGAGGCGTAGCGCAGCCCGGCCAAGAACTCAAAGCGTGAGCCGTGACTATAGCTTCATACATCATGCAAATTACAGATGGGCATGAAGCGATGTAACTATCAGTTAAATAAATAAATACCTTGGAAATGACTGGCAAAGTTCTTCTAGACTCTCTATAGCTAGACCCCATTTGCTGAGAATGTTCGTGACTCCAGCTCCATATAGCTGCATTGCAGTCATCGTCACCGCCGTCCATCATGATGAATAGCCGCGCTACTGTACGCTATAACACGTACGTGTACATGAACGTGTGATGTACGTGTGTGTGTGAGGCGCGGTGGCCGGCCGCCCGGCAGGCGATATTTTTTTTTCCCAGGATGGGAAAGGCATTTATTTGTCTTGGTGACTTGGATAGAGAATAACTATCAAGTCTTTGACTTTATTACTCTCTATAAGCCTGACGGAATAAACCGTTACAAACTTATTATACTTTACAAATTAAGAGCAAAAATGGAAACAAGATGGTGAGCAAAACCCAGCGAGGGATTCGAACCACCGTCCATCTTTTTAGCACAGATAGCTCCATGATCAACTAACACATCGTGCCACAGGGAAGAGCTGTCGAGCTTGGTGGTCATTGGGCTTTTAAAGTATGCAAACACAATTTGTCTCCCTATAGTCTTAGTTTCAGACGTTTTTTGTCAGTAGACTGCCATAGACTTTACACACACTAGTGACTTTCCCATCCTGGGAAAAAAAATATTGCGCCCGGCAGCGGCGATCGATTGCGACGCGAGGATATACATCCAGGCCCGCTGATTGGTTCATGACTATCACATGACTTTTGCCCATCAATTTCTAAACAACGATGTTTAATTGTTTGGACAATCATTCCGAATTGTTTTTACACAACCGCTGTTTAAGGCAATCAAGCTCCAATTTTCTATATTTAAACAACATTGTTTAGAATTTTAAACAACAATATTTTAAACAACGAAATTTTACACAGCGTTCTAACAGTGCACAATCATCAATTCTCGTGCAGGCGTTTCGATTCTATTCATTTTTCCTGAAAAAAAGATGACAAAGACTGATCACTACTGTTTGTGAGCCCAAAAAGGTACAAAAAATTGCATTCAGTTGTATTCATTCATTTTATCCGTTTTCAGTAGCTATTTTTGACGCATTTGTTATCAGTTTTTACGGCTTCACTATCGCTCAGTCAAGTAGGATATCAGTGCTAAAAGTTACAGATTTTGTAAATCACAAATTTTCATGGAGATCAAAGCGCCTGCACAAAGATTGATTTATTATTGTGTCAAATAAAATTTGACGTGTTCTTTCTATTGAATAATGTAACGATTTCATTCAGTCGCTCATATCTTTTTAAATAAGAGACAGTTTTTCAAATTCATGAATTTCTTCCGTCGAGATGTTTTCATTGCAACTGATTGACAAATTGTCCTACATCGACGTAAATAAGCACTGAATTGATCAGTGTTTTTTAGTAGTAGCCATGATAAAAAAAAAAAAAAATCATGGGCGTACATACTCGAGCAGGATTCGAACCTACGACCTCCTGATCACCGACAGGCGTCATCTCCACTAGACCACCGAGCTTTCGCCCGACAGCAAGTGTTGGTTCTAATGCTTATAGCATGCAGCGGGTACTGCTTTGTTATTCAAATTCATGAATTTCTTCCGTCGAGATGTTTTCATTGCAACTGATTGACAAATTGCCCTACATCGACGTAAATAAGCACTGAATTGATCAGTGTTTTTTAGTAGTAGCCATGATAAAAAATCATGGGCGTACATACTCGAGCAGGATTCGAACCTACGACCTCCTGATCACCGGACAGGCGTCATCTCCACTAGACCACCGAGCTTTCGCCCGACAGCAAGTGTTGGTTCTAATCCTTATAGCATGCAGCGGGTACTGCTTTGTTATTCAAATTCATGAATTTCTTCCGTCGAGATGTTTTCATTGCAACTGATTGACAAATTGCCCTACATCGACGTAAATAAGCACTGAATTGATCAGTGCTTTTTTTTTTCCTTGATATTGTGCACTCTCTAAAATCAAATTATACATGTGGTCATGATGAAATGAGCACCTCTCTTTTAAAACATATTTTGGGGAGTATATTGACACCTTTAGTACATTTTGTAATTTGTCGTTTTCAGCTGGTATATTTCCGAACACATGTAAAATTGCAAAAGTTACTCCAGCATACAAAAAAGATGACTCTTCTCTTGTCTCGAATTATCTCTATCTTTCCTAGTCTTTCTAAAGCCATAGAAAGGCTTGTTTATAACAGACTGTATAAATTTTTGTTACAAAATGGTATATTGAACCAAGACCAATATGGTTTCAGGAAATTTCATTCTACAGATATGGCACTAGCCCAATTGTACAACAGAGTGTCGACTGCCTTAGCTGAACAAAAACATGTCATTGGTGTGTTCATGGACCTAAGCAAGGCATTCGACACTCTTGACCACCAGTGACCACACTATCCTTTTACGCAAATTACGTTGTTGTGGAGTTCGTGGCATTCCACTTGAATGGTTTGAAGATTACTTATCAAATAGACAGCAGTATGTATACTATGAATAGGTAAACTCTGAAGTTTTACCTATAAATTCAGGCGTCCCACAAGGGTCCATATTGGGACCGCTACTATTTCTAGTGTATATAAATGATATTACAAATTCATCCAAGTTACCGCAATATTCTGTTCGCCGATGACACACCAATGTATTTTGTTCCAATTCTGATTTCAGTCGCTTCTAAGAACTCTTGATACTGAATTGCCGAAATTATCTACATGGTTTAAGAGCAATAGATTATCACTCAACTTAAAAAAGACAAATTTCATTTATTTTCATAATACGGAGCATAAAAATGAAATACACCATTTCAATACTATGGTGGATGGTATATTTTTGGAAAAAAAAAAGAAAGTGTCAAATTTCTTGGAATGTATATAAATGAAAATATGAAATGGAATGCTCATGTGCAATACATCTCAGATAAAGTGTCTCGTAACGTTGGTATACTCTGTAAGCTTAAGTATCATGTCCCAAAGGATATTTTATTTATGCCTTATAATTCGTTGATATTATCGAACATCTCATATTGTAACATTGTTTGGGCAACAGCAAAAAAAAAAAAAAATCACATTGACAGTATATTGCTTCTACAAAAGAAAGTTATACGTATATGCACCAATTCAGATTATTGGGACCATTCAGATTCTTTGTTCGTAGAATTAAAAACACTAAAGGTAAATGATATTAATTTTTTCGCAAAATTCACTCTTTATGTTTCGTTTGTATAACGGTCAGTTGTCATCTTCTTTTTTCTCATTATTTCTGTTAAAGAAGGACATACATTCTTATCCCACTAGGCAATCTGATAAATTTCATTTACAAAATCCTAAAACGGTGATGGCTCTGAAATCTATCAGACACATTGGACCCGATATTTGGAACTCTCTTCCTTCTGAAATTCAAACTTTGATGTCTATGTACTCTTTTAAGAAAGCTGTAAAGACAATGGTGCTCTCTGGATATCAGTGAACTTATAATGTCATTGTAAATGTATTGTATATGAAATTCCCTCGTGGCATTATCGCCGTTCTGAATTTATTGCGTAAATTTATGTAACCGACCATGACCTGTAACTGTTCACCTGTACCTCGGTGAGAAAATACTTTACCATGTTTTACTATTCAGTGACTCAGGTGATCTAACTTTGTGTAGACCTTTAGCGAAAGCAGACAGACCTCTCACTTCCTTTCTCCTTTCTTCTATCCTATCTCTATGCATCCCTCCCTCCTATTTTCCTATATTATGTCATGTATTATGTACGAGGGCTGCATGCAAAGTAAGCAATGCTCTAAAGCTGTACCCCTTCTGTATTATTCATTGCATCGCTGATATGTTTTGTTGTACATTGTAAAGGCAATGGAGAAACTGTATTGCTGTATGTTCTAAAGGGAAGAAACTTACTTTGTTAACAATTAATGTTTATGCATATATATGTATGGCACCAACAATATGTGCCTGTATCTGTATGAGCGATGATATAATGCAGGAACCAATAAATCAAATCAAATCAAGAAATCTATTAAAAAAAACAAAAACCCAGCAACAACAACACAACCACACACCTGGTTACCCATCTATCACACTGATATTTTCTGAATGCACCAGAGCACACTCGAACAAAGGAGGTAGCCAGTGCTCAAACTGATGACGGACACCATATGCATGATATGACATGACAAACAATTGATGTGTAGAGGTTACACAAAGTGCTTGTAAGATAAGTATAGCTGGTGAGACAAATCTCTTTGTGGTTACGTGAGATGTGTGTTTCCATACGTACATCTTTGATTAGCATGCGTATGTACACGTGTACATACCGTCATTACAGCATCTCTATTTCTATATCTATCATTCGATGCCCACCGAGGTATATTCAAAATGCGTAAATACCACCGGTCAGCTAATATATATGCATCGAAGCGTATACAATCATCGGTAACGGTCGACTCCAGTTGAGATTTTTCGGCTTTGCGTGCACTTGCATGGGGATCAATGACAAAGTACGCAATATACGCAATTCGTTACGGAGATTCTCGGGTATATCCGTTTTCCCAATCCATTCATCCACGCTCTTGCCGGGTCATCATTGGCATTCACGAGCTGCTGCAGCTTTCTTAAAAAGAAAGAATTAAAGAATTAAACAAACAAACAAACAAAAAAGGGCTTTCAAAGTAATGGGCGGGGAGAGTTGTGAATGTGTCATGCAGCACCAAACATCACAACAAGTCTCAAGAATGCATGAAAAAGAAGGGCGGCTAAATTCAGAAACAACAGCAACGATATTACAAACCTCAACCTCAAGAAAATAATCGCTTCCTCTAGTCTCTTCAAAATCATTGTCACAGTGTGTTACACGTGAACTAGCTTATTGGTCTAGATGAGGCAGTTTGATCACCCGAAATGAAATATAAGAAGAGATAAAGTACCGTTGAAATTATGTGTGCATTTATTAAAGTGTAATCAAGTCTTCAAATCATACATCCGGTCGTACAATGTAATAGTCTTCTGAGCTTAGAGCTTAAACATATCTCGCAGATTAAATGACTATTATCCCATATATCAAATACTAACAACCTTCTAACTCCAAAACTAATAACTCTCAATGTTAATCTTCCGACTTATAAACTGAGTAACCAAGTACTACAACACTTCTCACAATATTGACTTATGAGACGGCGTGGGCATGTGGCTTGCCACAACAAATCATATCCCTGACCATAATGTCGGTCAGCGTACAGAGTTCAGTTCAGTGCAAACTTGTGGTTCCGGTTTATCAGTTAATGGGGAATGTTATTATACTGACTTTGCTTCGCGAATCGGCGTTCTCCATATATATGACGACATCTGTGTGTCCTTGGAGAGGGCGAACGCGGAACGCTAGGAGAGTATGTCGGGGCGACAACGACGTCCTTCGACCGGCCGACCGCGGTTCAGCGAAGGCGACGGATCCAGCCCGTGTAACCGGCGTTACTGTGGAGGGGTGCGTCTCGAACTCGGCGAGGGAAATCCGGGCAGCGGGCCAGGCAGCGGCTGAACAGGAGACACCTGTGGAGTCTCGACCCGGTGATTGTGTGAGCTTATCTGGACGAAGCTCCACTATACCCTTAACAGCCGTAGTTGGGCCTTGGACACCCCAGTTGTGGCATCACTGCTAGACAAGGCTCTGCAGCGTCTGGTCTGTCTGGTGGCAAAACAGGGTGTGGCAGCTTCACTTCTTGTGAGCCTGCCTATACTACGCTGGCTGCTGCAACTTAACTATGCCGGGAAACAATAGCTGTCAAACACCTGCATGTGGGATGCCTCCAACCCGACTAAATTCATATACAAATTCACTTCCTCCCAGACTGGAGGGTATTTAAATTAGATTTAAATCAACTCCTTACAATCATAACGGCTGTACGTCACCAGCTCGACACCCACGAGTCATATATCTCACGAGTAATACAGCCCATGAGAATACAACCCACGAGCTATACACTATAAAGTGAACAAGGCCCACGAGCTCAACATCAAGTAAAAAAAAAAAAATTTAAAAAAAGGCCAGAGAGCTATACGGTCCACGAGTTATACACACACTAGGCAAATAAGGTCCACTAGCTCGACACTAGAGGAAAAAGGCTCACACGGTCGACATCATAACGCGGGGCTTGATGTATCACAATAGGTCGTGCTCATGGGCCTTAAATGCCTACTGTGGAGCCCAAAGGCTTTATTTTTGCCTGTTGTCTGGCTAATGGGCCTGTTGTATGCTGAGTAATCAGCATCTTGCAAGTGGGCACGTTTTACTTGATGTCCAGCTTGTGGGCTGTATGACCCGTGGACTTTTTTATGTCTAGCTCGTAGGCCGTTATGGCCCGTGGGTGTCGAGCTCGTGGGAAAACCCCAAAATAACAACCAGTGTAAACACTTGCAACTGATTGACAAATAGCCTTGCATCGACCTAAACACAAGTGCAAACACAAATGGGGAGAGGATTGTTGGCATATAGACTACGTAAAGAAGCCGTGCCATTGTATGTTTGAATACATCGTACATTATACTGCAATCTAACCAGTTATAAAGCCTTCTTCATGTCACACTACTTTAGTATCCAAGAAGGAGGAGGCCATATTGAGGTGGCCAACGCACGTGGTATTATTGAAGTCCACATTTTGCACAAAAGAGATTTATTGGCTACCTGTAGATCTGTACGTGGCATTTCGTTGACAAATGACAGTCCATACATCTTCTATCCAGCAATCAAGTTGCGCTGTCGTGTTTGGTCGGAACCCGCATAGCTGTCTAATAACAGTCCATGGACACAAATCGTGATATGATTTTCAATATGCAAGAGCGCTACAATCGGTCGGAAGATGGTTAAGACGAGTATGATTTATAAAGTTATTTCAGTGCTTGGACTGACGTGATTTGCTCCATCGGACTTTCAAATCAACAGCTGCAGGTTGCATCCATGAAATATTTAACACCCTTCGATTTTATCTCTCGTGATTGTTTCTTCAAACAATATCACATGTAAAGCATGACTAAAAGAGTTTCATTAATGCAAGAATAGAAACATGTTTTCTTTCGCGTTTATATTGTAAAACACATTTGTTTTCATATAACAAACGAACAGCACAGGTATTGGTTTCTCTTTACAGAATTATCCGTACACATAATAATTTTGTATTTCACTTTATGACATATATTTTTCGATTTGTTCACTGATATGAATTTATAAAATGTATACTTTGTAGAGTAATGTTGTAAAGTTTAATTCATTTGATTAACAAAAATGAACAACACTTATATAGCGCATAATATACGCTATTGTGGTATATATCACTAAATGCCCACAAGAAAAGAGGAGATTTCAAAATATGTTATTACAACAGTACCGAGTTTCTCGTTTGCTTATAACTGTAAATAGATGCTTTTTCAGGGCTGAT
The DNA here is from genome assembly GCF_964275005.1 of Diadema setosum. Taxonomy (NCBI): domain Eukaryota; kingdom Metazoa; phylum Echinodermata; class Echinoidea; order Diadematoida; family Diadematidae; genus Diadema; species Diadema setosum. Next base: position 29,950,038 of record NC_092705.1, on the reverse strand, counting down.
TTGAATTCATTGACGTTGGTAGTTTGCGTTGACGTGTGAGATAGATTCTTTCATAAAGTAGAGGCATATTCAAATTTTCATTCTCCATGAAATTGTTTAAAAAAAATATGTCTTGGCTATCTTAACGAAAGTTCCCTTGAAGTATTCTCTCAGAATGTGTGAAAAAAAGCAAATGAAACAATTCTAAAGCTCGTATAAATATCTTAAAGTGTAAACCACCTTGAATCTGAAGCTAATGTAAATTTCCTGGAACTTTTCTTTTCATGTTCATGATATTATATTGCCCACGCAGCAGAGTTTTACGTAGCTTGTAATAATATTCTACAGTATAGTGTCTGTTTGACCGGTAATCCAAAAAGTAATAATTTACACAGTGGTATAAAAATCAACATGTCACATGAGGAAAGGATGAAACATGTTGTATATTAGTGAATGAATTCTAGGGTTTTCCTAATCTCATGGTAATGCCAATGAATCGAAATCGGCATTTTTGTGAAGCGCTTTTTGTTTTTTTTCATATGTGACCTTTGTCATCTGAGATGACACGTAAATTTCATCAATTTTTTCCTGCTTGAATTGTAGTACAATCGATATCAAGAAACACTCTGAGAGAATATACACATACATCCGAAAACAGAAAGATATTCTAAGCAATTTTGTTTTGGTGCTTTTTAACTTTAGCCCACTGAATGTCGAGCATCCCCTTAATACAGGTAGTCAAAGTGCAAAAAAAAAAAGAAGGAAGAAATAAAGAAAGAGAGAGAAAAACGCGATGGAGGATTCTAAAACTACAGCTGAACCGACATCAGATGAAGTAATGACGTCAGATGAAGCATTTACATTCATTCGCGGAAGAATTGGGAGTGACGTCACCTAAAGACAAGCTTATATCCGATCCAATCTCCCTCTTAAACGAAATATTGTATTCCTGGCAAGAAAATATCCCTTACCAGACAGTTTTTAATATCGCCACCTCCAGGAAGGACAGACATTGTCCCACGTTGCTTGAGGTCGAGAATGATATAATGGCGAAATTTGGAGGCTCTTGCTACCACAATAATGTCGGCTGCTACATAATGATCAAGGCTCTTGGTTACCAGGTAACCCTTGTACCCGCTGACGTCACGACTACAAAAAGCGCCCACGTGCTCATTATTGTCTTCAACCTATCTGGAAAAGGTAGCAAGCATATGGCGGGTGTGGGCATGGGAGGCTGGCCGACATTCCAGCTGATCCCGCTGAATTTTGAGAGGGAATCTCCCGAGTACCACGAGTCCTTCTTGCGCTACAAGTTTGTACACGAGGTGATCTCATCTTACGCCAGCACAACGCGGAAAGCGACCCTGCAGGGGACAATCACTTCAAGGCATCCCTGAAGGACGGATGGTATACACATAGACACTGGTTCATTACAACATGCCGGTTCAAGCGCCACACTTCGACGAGATAATGGAGGTACTTCATACCCAGGTTGTTGATTTCCGAAAGGTAGATTTCTTTCGATCAACAACACCACGTTCTTGGAAGAGCAAGAGAATGGGTGCATAAAGGAAGCCTACCTCAAGTCACTTGATGACATCATAGACGTGTTCAAACACCACTTTCCACAGTTTGATGAAAGTGCCATACATGCAGCGATGGACGATGAGTTTGTCAAACCAAGGAGGTTTAAGAGATGGAGTTCCAACTGGCTGTATTATTCAAACAGCTGCCATTTTTTCTATTGATGCACAAAAGAATTCCGCAGGTGCACTTGTGCCTTTGATGATCAGGGTTCGATGCCGCATCCATTTTGAGGAATCTGAAGATTCATTTTAAACTCTTTAACATTATATCGTCTATATTTTGCATAATCAGTTTGTCAAAAAGAATGAATGTTCTCTTAATGATAAAGCATATGAAACAAAAGTAAATCCCGTCCAAGATTATGTGCAAAAATGTAGTAATCTGTACTCTCACTATAACAAAGCCGATTTTTATCATCTTTCCGATCGCGTCCGACAAATGAAACTGATATGGTGTAATTTTCGAGTATAGTTCTTTATTTATGTATATGTTAGATTAGTGTAAATTCATGTAAAAACGAATAATTTGGATTTTCATTTCATCAATTTTTGTACAATTTTTATTGGCACGCCCCCTTGCCTATAGGCCTACTATAAAAGTGTCGCTTGCTTTGTAAGAAGGGACGGCGAAAAGCAATTACCATCACAAAGACATATCTTCCTTTGAGAGTGACGAGTCATGCTACAATGCCACATGAATCAATTGTCTTCCTATCTGTGAGGCAGCACCAGTTTAGCACATATTTCAAATATTTATGAGTGGCGGCATGAAACATGGGATCAAAGGGAATGAGACTATTGTTACCCCATTTCTCAAACCTCCTTGGTCAAACTAGATTTAAACCGCTTAAATCTTCTTAATGAAATGTTGGAATTTTGTTGTTGTTTTTTTACATTTAAACTACTTTAAAAATTACATTGTTTCATTTGGGGAAGAAATTTGAAAACGGGGTTATGAAGACATAAGAAAAGACATGTGAAAAAATCCCTGTCAATTAATATCGCATATCAAGAAAGGTATACGTCGAAGCCTCAAGGTATTGTAAATGATTATCAAAAATTGATAACGGTAATGCAGGTATCCTTGGTTCTGCTCTTACTTGAACTTCACATTGGTGTCATTGTATAGTAACGTCAATGATGTATACATAGTACCAGTATTGGATTTAATTGTGGAGGATTTGGAGTACAAGATTGGCCCAATGCATCGGATGTATCGAGTAATGTATACATGGAAAGAAGTTGTTTGTTTTGGCTCGGTTTAGTTCTATATGACTGTAGTCTTTTTCTCCAAGTAGAATAAGAAATGACAAAAATTATGCAGAAATTTTTAATCTAGAAATCAACAAGGGCATTTCAAAGTTCGTGAAGTACTGTCCCTATAACGTAACGTATAACAGAAAGAAAGCTACATGTATTACATACTGTAATCATACTTTGACAAGGGAAGCAATACTCAGAAACGTCTTCTTAAGCGCAGCATTATACTCATGTTCTAAGCAATAACATTCCTATCAGTCTTAAGACAATACATAATATTAAATTATTCACAACAGAAATAAGTAAAGAGCTGTATGATCGAAGCAGTTTTGATATTCAAAAATCAATTTTGTATATGCCTAAGAATAATGATGTGTTTGTTATTATTGAGTAAATTTAAACGTAACTAGAAAGCAAGGCAAAAAAAAAAAACGAAGATGAACGTTACTCATTGAAAGGGTTTCTTATAGGTGTTTTGTATCGCATGATATCGGCATTTTGCCAACTCAACCTATGACGGTTTGTTGAAAATAATGATAATAATTGTTTGCATGATAATTTAGTGTCGGACCATGGAGCCCATGGTCCGAGCACGTGAGACCCATTCAACGTGGCGTCTTTTAAAACAATCCTTGCAGCATTCATGCTCAAGTTTGATTGGCTACCGAGTAACAAAGGATTGCTTCTCGCTATCGATTAATATTTAACAAATCTTGAGTGGAGCGACTGCTGTATTAGCGTTTTAAGTCTAAAGATTCACATGACTGTCTGATAAGAGAAATAGGCAACTCTTGGTGCAATCGTACAAGAGAAAGACATTTTTGTAACAGTGACTTTTTGATCCTTGTGTTCAATTCTGACTGGCTGCAAATTATCGCATGTCTCCGGTTTCCAGGTGGCGTTTGAGTGATTGAATATATCAAGAGATTATTCTTTTGAATTATTTAGCCGATTTATGTAAATCCTTCACCGAACGTTTCAGGAATATCTACCGCGCAGTTCACAGAAACTAGTTCCCGTTTGTTCCTATACCCCTGTCCATTGAGCGTTCGGAACTGTTTCCGTCGACAGAGGTACGTAAAATTAACCTGCTACCCAAAGGACAGGGTGATATGTTCATCATGCACAAATACAAGGAGATCTATCACTTGGTCTACTCCCACTTCGTCTAATAGCCATGAAGATTAGTCTCAACCCCCGTTTCGTCTACAATCAGTTCGTTTTAATGACTATTTTGTCCAATTGTCACTTAGCCTCATTACCAGTTGGTCTACTTCCAGCTGGGATATGCCCATTTCGTCTAATACTTACATGTTATTAGACAAAGGGGGAAAAATCAAAGGAGTCAAAATTGCAGTTAGACCATCTGGTTATTAGACAAAATGAAAATTAAGCAAACTGGATTTTAGATCAAGTGATGATTTAACCAAACGGCATTAGACGAAATTGATAGTAGACCAAATGAGTTTAGCCGTAGAGGCGTTATGCAAACTGGGAAGTAGACCATCTGATATTAGACCAAGTGGCAATAAACCATTCTCAATACTTACATATATGATTTTTTCTTTTTTTCTGTCATCGGTTTCATCTTTAATTATGAAAAACTCGGCACATGATTTGGTCCAAAGGCAGCAGATGGTTATTCCAGAGGTTCGTTAATTCGAAAACAGAATAAGGTTGGTATAGATTCCAAGGTTTCATTATTACGCACCATCTTTTCATTTTCAGAATTACAAACCCCAAGAATAATGGACCTTTGGAATAACGCCAGAAATATTCGGATCCAAGAACCCTTCTTTCATTTTTGGAATAACGAATGTCTAGGTAGACGAAATAAATGTGTTTTGGAATAACGAACTGTCGGAATACCGACCTCAACTTATCTTATATCTTACGGACCTTTGGCATGTTATCTTCAACATCTCTGGCGAATGCGGCAAAAACCTGTTTGCAAGCGCCTAGGGTGCTGAAGAGTTGTCGAGGAAAGAATATGAAAAACAAAGAAAATAAAGAATCTGACCAGACAAACGGGGGAAAACTGACAATTTAGCCTCTTTGTTGTTTATACACTTCAAAGATTTATTGCAAATTCCTGAAAAGAAAGTGTATTCGTTTGCTCATGTGTTCTTATGATTTTATGATAAAACGCAATTATTATTACAATATTATCATCACTATCATTATTAATTTCATATTTACACACTGTTTGCATCCTTTAGAGGAAAAAAATATACATTTTCAAAAAAAAAGAAACATATGTCGCCTTGTTTATTTGTGTTATAATGATGATTTTATGATAAAACGCAATTATCATTACAATTATTATCGTCATTATTATTCATTTCATATTAACACACTGTTTGCATCCTTTAAAGGAAAAAAAATCATAAATTTTGCAAAAAAAAAAGAAGAAACATATAGGTATATGTCGCCTTGTTTGAGGACACAAGGCTATTAAATATTCCTTACCATGTCGTTAAGACACACAACGACCACAACAGATTTAACAATTCCAAAGGGGCCTACGTGGTATTATCAATTTACGCAATGAATGGTGTAAAACTAAATATATCGTCTAGAATGAAGTTTTAACTTGATTGTGACCATGCGTTAAGGCAGATTACGTAGGCTTTAAAAATGAATTCGATATGCGACATCTTCATGGATCTATGTCAGTCTGCAGATCTAGATTGATGAGACTAGGACATGAAAAGTATGATTAGATCTACATCAAAATTTACTGCGCGGGTTGGTCAATGTTGGTTATACTCTGCTTTCATGAAGTCTTTGTAATTCCGATCCTCTATACACAGTAGGTGCAATTTATTTGAGGATAATTGAAAGTATTAGACTTTAAACAAACTATTGTTACCGATATGCAATTACTCGAAATTCATAGGGCTGTCTACCAAATACGCTGTACTTTCACTTTAATCGAAAGAGCCGAAGCTATTTAAAGGGGAAGGCTAGTAACTGATCAGTGGGAATCAGTGCAAATGCTGGGGGATGATTGTTCCAATTCTTGTGGGATTCATTTAAGAGTACATTATATATCTATCGTTGTGTGAAAATTATTTGCTTCAGAACGGTCTCATATTCAATTAATGTGCAGCTTAATGCCCCGTCACTGACCAGGCATGCTAACCTGGAAACATTAAATTGCACATTACTTGAATATGAGACCATTCTGAAGCAAATAATTTTCACACAACAATAGATATATAATGTACTCTTGAATGAATCCCATAAGGATTGGAACAATCATCTCCCAGCATTTCCACTGATTCCCACTGATCGGTTACTAGCCTTCCCCTTTAAAGAATGGATAATATTGTTGAATTATTATTTTTAGAAATTTACATCCCAGGAATTAGGAATATTGTGGTAGGCATTATGTACAGACCTCCCAACTCCAATATTAAGGATTTTTTAACTTACCTTTCAGATTTGGTAAAATCCCCGGTTTACAAAAACAAGGATTCTTTCTTCCTCGGCGACTTCAATATTGACTTACTCAAGTCGGAAAATGATACTGCCGCGCACGAGTTTCTTCAAACATGTTTGTCCTCTTCTTTCCTTCCGCTTATTTTGAAACCTACGCGTGTAACTGATCACTCTGCCACTCTAATCGACAATATGTTTAGTAATACCCTACCCCACCGATTCCTATGTTATTCCTTCAGATATGACAGATCATTATCCAATATTATTACTTATTTTGCGCTTAAAACCTCAGTCAATAATGTTAAATCTTTTTCATCTCCTTTATTAAGTAGTAGAGTTTCGTCTGAAAAGTTAGCTAGTCTTGATGCGGTTCTCGAAAATGCTGATTGGTCAAGAGTATTTGAAACGGATGGTATTGATTAATTTTGTCTTTTTATTAATTTATGAAAACATCTAAATGTCATTTAGATAATGTAATTCCGAAACAAAAAAAAAAGAATAAACCAGATTACAAAAAGACACCTAGGTTGCCGTGGATTACAAAATCAATTCTTTGTTCGATTAACAGGAAAAATCGATTGTATTATAGATACAAATTTGAAAAAAAAAATAGAAATGTCGCTATGGCGACTGATGCCTCCGCCATAATGCATGATTCTCCCAATAGTTGTATAGTACAATGTCTTTACAATGTGTGATGACAATTTCACACGACTGGCAAAATATTGATATGACAGGTTTGTCAGAAATGTCTTGAATGTTCACTTTCCTCAAACTGGGTTTCCTGGATTGTCTAACAGTGCAGGTACCCATATTTGGGGAATTGAGGATTTTTACTTGAATTCTGACCGACCCTGTTTATGTATTGAGTAATTTTCAAAGTATGAAAAAAGAGTGTAATTACAGTACAAAATAGATTTGTTTTTTCATTTAAACCTGACCTTTGACCCTTAACCTTTGACCATTGACCTTCCGGCTGGAAATTTCCCTGAGAATCTCCATTAGGTAATACATGTATATATATATTAACTTTTCAAACTAATAATGCAAGCATTGCATATACTAGAATATGAGGGAAAGAGTAAAATTTTGAGGAGTTGACCTTGACCTTTGACCCCCCTGACTATTGACCCATGACCCCCAACTTCCCCAGATAATCCCTGCCAGTCAGTACATGCATATGTACCAAGTTCCATGAAGATACATTGAACCTTTTGCGAGAAAAGTGAAATTGCAACATTTTCACCTAACCTTTGACCTTTTGACCTTTGACCTTATGACACGAAACTCTCTCTGGAGAATATTTACGCAGTAGTACATGTCTACACTAAGTTTCAATAAAATACCTTCGGGCATGGCATAGATATGGGGGCAATAGCAACATTTTTAGCATTTGACCCTGACCTTTTGACCTTTGACCTCTTGCCAATGTCACTAAAATCTCCTCAACTAAACTAATATAATACACTTTATATAAAATACTATAGCTATAATTTTACGTTCTGAAAAGAAAAAAACATATCATTTTAAGCAATGTGTATTATTGCAAAGATACAACTTTGATATAAAAAATACTTGGAATGTTTTTAAAGCAAGCTATGAATGTTTCGAGTAAAAATTTAGTTATTGATAATGTAAAGTTGAATGATGAAACCATCAGTGACCTTGTTACATTGCAAATGTATTCAATTCTTATTTTCCAAAGATAAGTGAAAATTACGCCCAAAGTATCCCTGTGTCAGGGCATCATTTTACTTAATATTTAGGCCAGAGTAATTTCATTTCTGTTTATTTTCCTCCAACTAATAGACACGAGGTTATTGATATTGTATCTTCCTTTAAGAAGAACAAGAGGACTTCGGGTTATGGTGATATAGATAATTTTGTTATTAAAAGTGTTATATCTTCAGTTGCTGATCCACTTGTTCGTATTTTTAATTTGTCAATTTCTACCGGTGTGTTTTCTGACAAGATGAAACTGGCCAAAGTAATTCCATTATTTAAGAAGGGTGATGAATCCAATGTCAGTAATTATCGTCTAATTTCATAATTATCATCGTTGTTCAAAGTTGTAGAGAAACTCATTAAAAAGAGAATGATTAATTTTTTGAAATTGCACAATATTTGTACTAAATCGTAATTTGGTTTTAGAGAGAAGCATAGTACAACTCATGCTCTTTTATATTTCATTGATAAAATAACTCACGCAATTGATAATCACTCTCATTTAATTAGTATTTTCTTGGACATCTCCAAGGCCTTCGACACTGTTGATCACGATATTCTACTCCATAAGTTGTCACATTACGAAATACGTGCTAAGGCCTTGGAGTGGTTCAAGAGTTACTTGGAAAATAGAAGACAGTTTGTTACAATCAAAGACAATTCAGTAATAAGAGAAGTAAATTGTGTTCCACAGGGAAGTTTATTAGGGTCACTATTATTTATTGTTTATGTTAATGATTTGAAGTACTTTTCTTCATCCATTTTGCTGACGATACCAATGTATTTTTGCCCACTGACAATGATGTTAATTTTCTTGTTCAAAAAATCAATATTGAATTTAAAAAAGTGAGTGATTGGGTAAGAGCCAATAAATTATCGTTGAATGCCCAAAAAACGAAATGTATGATTTTCAGTAATATTGTTGAGAATTTGAGCACAGCTATAGTTTTGAATTATTTTCAGTTAGAAAGAGTTTCACATTTTAAATTCCTTGGGATTATTGTTGACGACAAACTCTCCTGGAAGTTACATATTGATTATATATTCAACACAATCTCCCGTAATATAGGCGTTATAAATGGAATGAATTTGTATATTCCACAAAAATCATTCCTTATGTTATATTCCTAATTGATACTGCCTTATCTTAATTATGGTGTTTTAGTATGGGGCAACACTCATTAGAATCTATACTGAATAGAGTGTCCCTTCTACAAAAGAAAGCTCCCCGTGTCATCTGTTATCCTTCCATACCCTCACACTCAAACTTGCTATCTTCCTCTAATAAATTGTTAAAATTAAAGATTTGTTTTTATTTAATTTGGGGCAATTCATGTACATGTACAGCGACAACTCACTCCCGTCCATTTTTTATTCTACGTTTCAAAGAAATCAATAATACGAGTATCCCACTGGACGCTCCAATGAATTTCATTTACCTCTTTTACGAACGATGTTTGCTAAGAACACACTTACTTACACTAGCCCAACTTACTGGAATTTTCTGAATAATGATATAAAAAATGCCCCCTATATTCATTTGAAAGAAGATTGAAGTCTTTTTTATTGCAATTCTATGATCCCACAGAATTAAATTAGCCTGTTGGTTTATTTCAATTCCTTTTCGAAGGACTTGGATTACAAATAATATACTGTAATATATAAATTTATATATAAATGTAATAACGGCCCTAAATGTAATACAGCTTAACCCTAAATGTAATAACAACCCTAAATGTAATATCGACCCTAAATGTAATACATCTTAACGCTAAATGTTATATCGCCCCTAAATGTAATACATCTTACCGCTTAATATAATAACAGCTCTAAATGTAATACATCTTAACGCTAAATGTAATAACAATCCTAAATGTAATTCATGTCAACCCTATTAAATGTAAAACATTTTAACGCTTAATGTTACGACTCTAAATCTAATACACCTCATTATAGGGAGTGTAACCAACGCAGAATATCCGGCAAAAGGTCAGGGTGTAGGGGATATGACGCAACCTTCTATAGCATTCAAGAGCAGCAATAGTTGCTTAGATTTGTTTTTGTTTTTACCCAGGTAAAAATCACACAGTCTTATAAATTCCTTTGTTTGCTGCAAAGTTAATGACGTCCATGTGACATAGTCTTTAAATCTATTACCTTTATCATACAATCACACAAACGTTTTGTTCAGACTTCGCTCAAAAGCTTGCAAATAATTTTTGCCCATTTTTTTCTTTTTCATCAAAACTGTAAACAATCATGAACACTGAATGAAGATTGGAATACAAAATGTTGGTGTGATTGCATGATAAAGGTAATAGATAATTTTTGCCCGATATTCTGCGTTGGTTACACTACCCAATAATGAGGTGTATCAAATTTAGGGTCGTAATTACATTAAGCGTTTAAATGTATTACATTTAGGATTGTTATTACATTTAGGGTTTTTATTACATTTAGGGTTGATATTACATTTAGCGTTAAGATGTATTACATTTAGGGTCGATAAAACATTTAGGGTTGTTATTACATTTAGGGTTAAGGTGTATTACATTTAGGGCCGTTATTACATTAAGTCGGCTTCTTAAATAAAATATTGCGTTTTTAGGAAACAAACATGCCGTCCCAGACGAAACGTCGTATCGCTGCTCTATAGCAGGAAATATATTTTCCTAAACCACTTGAGTACGCACTGGCGAATCTTAAAGATCCCTACCACTTCAGCAACGTCTGTTATTATGATATTATAAAAGCGCTTGGTTTTCAGGTATCCCTGGTACCAGGTGACGAAGTTGGTATAAAAAAAAAGTCCAAAAAGATGGTTTACAATCTATCTCGGGAAGGTAGCAAGCACCTGGTGGATGTGGGTCCAGGAGTGTGGACGAAATTCCATCTAATCCCACTGGATTTTGAGGAGGAATATCCCAGGTACCGTCTGCCCTTCTTGATGCCGAAATTTGAACCAGTAGGGTTGATTTCATCAATGAAAGTGCCCACGCCCGCAGAGCTTTTCGAGCTTGCCAAAGCCGCTGAGGATGGCCCTGCGTCCCTTAGGAAAAGGATGGGTGGTTTAATAGAATGGGTGGATGAAGAGGGTGGTACAACAGAATGGGTGGATAAAGAATGGGAGGTACAAAGAGAATGGGTGGATTAAGAATGGATGGTACAAGAGATGGGTGGATGAAGAGGGTGGTACAGGAGAATTGGTGGATAAAGAATGGCTGGACCTACCTAAGGTCACGTGGGGAGATCATCGTCGTGTTAAACGCTGCTTTTTGAATAGTTTGATGAAAGTGCTACAAATGCAGCAATGGACGATGAGTTTGTGAAACTAAATTTTCGAAAGGGACTTTCAATTTCTTGAAGCTTTCTAATAAAAGAATCAAATTTACTTTGATTTTCACCTGTTTGCCTATACTTTTAGAAATCACATGATTACTTTTTTAAAGGAATGGGAAATTGAAGTAAAGGCACTTGCAACAGTGAAAAACAACTATCAAAAAGTATCGGATATCATTTTAGCAGGAATTTCTGTAGAATTTCTGTAGTTTTGTAGAATTTTCCTTTTCCCCCGAAAAAAAAAACAAGCGACATGTATTGAAAACTATAATCCCACTCAGTGGAGAAAATAACACACAGGACAGTCTTCTTAAGCGGATATTCACATGAAATCAAGTTCAGGATTATATATATTAGCATTTCTATACCTCTACATTTACCATACATGTCAGCCCAAAGGAAATGCGACAGTTTATGGGATGATTTCTTGCTGAGTGTACAACTTTTTTTGATGTGTGGTTTAGACTGAATTTCCATGCGTATTCATCATATCCATACAAATACTATACATGTATGCACGAGATTGATTATTAGCTTTATTAGGAAGTTGGTCCACGTTAGCTGAATTCTGTAGAGCGATCATGCGTTGTGTATGTAATTCAACCACTTTTAGTACTCTTTTACAAAATGACTTAGATACTCCCCTTATCTTTAACTCTACTGCCAGCTATCAGAGTATATAATGCCTTATAAAGACATACACATCAAAAATAAACTGGTACATGTTTTTTATGTGTGAATGATAACATATCTTGATATTTGCCATGTTTTGCATACCGATGTATTTACGGTATAGCATGACAAGTGTTTCAACTAGGACAGAAAGCAGCGCGTGAAATCGTTATCACATTGTGCAGGATACAATGATCATGATTAAACCAAAGCAGTGAGTAGGGCCTACATGTTGGCGAAATTTGTGTTTTGTTTCCACTGAAAGTCTACGCAGGGAGGTGTCTTGAGGGATCTCCCGATCAGAAACTTTGGAGCTGGACATAAATATCTTCGTGGTAGATCCTGACCTGAAACGAAGGCTGATTTTGCAATGTCCCCCTCGACTGTGGTAATGACAGGGTACTTTTCTACTTTCCTACTTTTCTATTTCGTTTCTTTCTTTTTTTTTTATTGCGCAAACAGTCCGGAATAAATCAAAGTGAAGCTGGACTTTGTGCTGTTTTAAGATATTTGATTTGATAAGGCCTTCTAAGACCACTGTCAGTGCAAATTCGAATTTTCAGGGTAGATGGAAAAGGAATCCAAGGTACATAAAAAAGTAGTAAAACCAAGTTTTTAACGGTGAAATCAGGCGTAATAGCTGATAACAAATCATAGTGATGAACCGAAAAATACAATTTTTACTTTAGATAGGACAAGTACAACAATTATCATTCCAAGACGTCTCAATCACGGAGTTATATTAATACAGACAGACACACATACACACACTTACACAAATGTATTATAAACATTGTATATATATATATATATATATATATATATAGAGAGAGAGAGAGAGAGAGAGTAAGTTGTCCGCGTGTTGGTGTGATAATATCATCACAAATAAAACAAATAAAAATGTATTATAAACATTGTATATATATATATATATATATATATATATAGAGAGAGAGAGAGAGAGAGAGAGAGAGTAAGTTGTCCGCGTGTTGGTGTGATAATATCATCACAAATAAAACTGAAACCAAGTTCATACTGTATTCACCAAAAGTTTATTTCGGCACGCAAATTTTCGAGCGATTCGGTCTTTCTTGAGTATCAACACATGGGAAAAAGAGAATCGCTCGAAACTTTGGGTGCCGAAATAAACTGTTGGTGAATACAGCATGAACTAGGCAGTATAATTTATGTATACATAAATATATATATATATACATATATATATATATATCTATATATCTATATATATATGTATACGTATATATATATAGAGAGAGAGGTGCCCTGTGTTATGTATATACGCCAGGAATGTCTTTTGTACTGGGTAACTCTTCATGCTAGAGCTATGCGGAAGAGATCGATGCAAACATATTTTAAAGGTCAAGAAAATGCAACTCTCCTGAATGACCCTAAACATTTTGCTATAAATTTTACATCTGGTTGATTTCAGTGGTGCACATATATACATGCATATATCATATGCACATTTAAGGTAAAACAGATACAACCATAATATGTATGCTAGTAAATGAAACACAAAAGACAATCTACTTGAGTGGCTAGTCGATACCTAGCTCTTTTGAACACCCTTCACGAAATACTAATCCTATTACAACTAAAAATAAGTTCACTCTACTCGAGCAGTTAGACAACGCTGAGCAATACTAGCAATACTAGGCAATGAAATACGGCATGTTATTTGCATAATTTCTACACAGCTGCGTGCAGTCACCAGCTGTTCGAAGCACCTCATCAATTCTCTCTTCCGTTTCTCTTGTTCAGCGTGTAGGCATTCTCTATCTTTCCTCTCCCTCCCCCTCCCCCCCCTTCTCTCTCATTTCTCTCTCTCTCTCTCTCTCTCTCTCTTTCTTCCTTTCCCTTTCTTCCACTAATTCTGTTTTTGTCCCATTCCGTTCGATTGTATCTCCTTAGTTTAGTTATGCCATGTTGTTGTGTGTAATGTATTTGTAATTGTATGTGAAGTACTGTATTTTTGGAAGAAATTCTTGAGTGGTCCACAATCTACAAGCACTGCTTTTTAGTGGACCTCTCAGTTCTCTTTTTTTTTTTTTCTCCTCAAAATATAACTTTGTATTTTCCCGTATGTATACATGATTCATCTCTATTAGTTTGTTGTATATCGTTAATCCTTCGCACTTTGTACTGTATACATGCTTATGATGGATTTTCTGATTTACCTCGTGTTATGTTTTGTTGGAAAGAAAATGAGAGTGAAATAAATGAATTGAATTGAATTGAATTGAATTGAATAGATAGTAGAAATGCCCGATAAATGCAACATTGCAGAGGTCACTCCAGGTTTGGAAGAAACAAAAAAATATCGTTATCATTTTATCACCCAGTCAAGAGGTGTCTCTCTTGAGCAAATACCCCAGTACTGTCGTCCTGAACAGAAAAGCGAGTTTCTATCTGGACTTTAACATTGTTTGTCAAAAAGTGTAATGAAACTTAACGCCTACAGTCCAGCTTCAGGTCAAGTTCTCGTGTATCTATCTTTCCCCAAACAGAAGTAAACGGAACAAAGTTTAAAGCATATTAAATGATATTTAAATGACACCCAAAGATTACTGTTGATAAAATCTGGATGAAACGAAAGATTAACAGTGAATGAAGACATAAGGGCCCGAATTCACGAAGATGGTACAAACAAAACCATGGTCTAAACCATGGACAAAAACCATGGAGCGCCAAGTGTCAAACAGAATATTTCGTTACGAAATTGGTCATTTCGTCGACAAAATGACTGTTTCGTTAACGAAATTATCATTTCGTGGACGAAATGTTCATTTAGTTACAAAATGTTGTCATTTCTTTACAAAATAATCATTTCATCGACGAAATGACTGATTTCGTCGCGAAATATAGCATGCGACACTTGGCATTCCATGGTTTTTGTCCATGGTTTAAACCATGGTTTCATTTGTACCACCTTCGTGAATTCGGGCCAAAGTGTACGATGCATTGATTGAGTAAAGTAGAAGATAGGGACAGTTTTATCAAAATCGGGAAAAACAAATAAACGTTAGTGTATTTTAAAGCATCTCATCAAATACGTTCTCGAAGTATTGAAAGCAGGCATGACCATACGAATTAAAGGGGTCATGATGTCATCACTCATCCAATGCCCTTCTTGTCCTGCGCACGAATCTCCACTTAAAGGGATGGTACAGTATTGGTAGAGATGAGAATGGGGCTTTTAACTTTTTTGCGAGATACCAAGAAAACACTTATGAAAATAGTACTGAGCATACCACTTTATGAGGAATCAAAGTGTATTTGATGAAAATCGGGTTTGGATTGACTGAAACATCCAAAAACAAAGTAAAACAAAGCAATCGTAATAAAAGGTGGGTCCCACACTTTATTAGAATCGCTCTGATTTGGATATCTAAGCCATTTCAAAACCAATTCTTATCAAATAAACGTTGAATTTATCATGTAATTACATGCTCTTTCATATGTCATAAGAGGTTTCTCATTATCTCACCAAAAAATGTTAGAAACCTGAAAGTAGGTCTCAGCAAAACTATACGATCCCTTTCAACTTTGTGAACTTACATGACTTAAGTTAAGCTTTGCGATGTTTTGCCTTATGGCCGCGGCTATTGATCACCGATCAGTTGCCGACTATTGCTTGTGACTGCAATGAAGAGTTTAGGTCAAAACGGTGCTAAACCTATTTTTTCATCAAATTTGACCTTTTTTTTTCCACAGAAATGTATTTATTTTTAGAAGTCTCATATAGTAAACTCTTCAAAGAAAATGAAGAAGTAAGGCACAAGAAAATTAGCTTCGTTCCAAAAGGATTAAAAAAGAAATCGTTTCTGTTTTGCTACAAGGATAGTCCAGCAGGATCCAATTAGAAACCTGTAAGGTCAGGCTGGATTTGATTCCTTGTTTTGTAACTTTTCAGATCGTTCACATACCACTGAATCAACAGCTGTGCAATTTTTTTTTTTTGTCTCTGCATAATTATAAAGTCTTTGGAGAGAGGAAGGAAAAGGGGAATGTTTAGAGACAACAAAATAACAAACACCCAAGAAAAATACATAGTCACAGAAGCTAGTCACTAAACTGCTAAATCAACTTTGACGTGTTGTATACCAACCTGCCAAAATTTTTGTTACTGAAGATGCTAAATCCACACACACACACACACACACACACACAATGTTAATTCCTTAAAAATTAGTGCAGGCACATCGATTTGCCCAGGCACATTTTATCCTTTTATTGTGTACTCTATGGGACATAAAGTCATTGCATGAAAATAGAAGTATGTGACACAGAAATCCAGCTTTTCCTCCTTTCATTCAACAGAAAATTTAACACTTTTTGGAAAGTAACTGTTTAGTTTAGTAAAGATCAGGCTGGAATAATTGTTTAAAAGAACAGAAAAAAGGAGGAATATCTCTTATACTGAAAATTGTCGTGATAAGTGTAATCAATGATGCATACAATTAATAGCACCAGACAATTGCGCCGATCAATAAATAATCCTTGATAATGATATGACTTCAAACACGTCAGCGTAATAATACATCATATTTTCGCGCACGTACAAACTACAGCAACAACAACAACGGCAACACCACACACGCACACACACACACACACACACACACACACACACACACACACGGACACCTGGTCAAACCCATCTATCACGCTGATATGTTCTGAATGCATCAGAGCACACTCGAACAGAGGAGCTTGCCCGTGCTCGAACTGATGACGGACACCATATGCGCGCCGCCAAAGGGTGTGTTGAGGGCGCTTTGACATGACAAACGATTGATGTGTAGAGGTTACACAAGGAGCATGTAAGATGAGTACGTGGTGAGAAAAAATCTCTTTGTGGTTACATGAGATGTGTGTTTTCTTACGTACATCCTTGAGTAGCATGCGTACACGCTTACATACCGTAATTACAGCATCTATGTTTTTATGTATCATTCGATGCCCACCGATGTACATGTACAGTATGTCCCCCAAAAAAATTACAATCGGATTTTCGCATTGATCACTATCAATATGATTCAATTGTCTAAATGCTACGTCAGGGTCTTACAATATAGCATATTAGCTAAATTTTGCAGAAAACCCCATTCAATTTGGTTAAGTGGTTACAGAGCAATGAGGATTGTTGTAAAGCATGTCACAGGTCTGATTCTTCCAAGTTTGGCACTTGGATGCTCTTGGAACTGCAAATGTGTGAACACAATGGACAGAACTTGGAGGGAAGGGATTCCTGACATGCTCTACAAAATTCCTCATTTCTGTTTGACCACTGAAGCAAATCGGATGGGGTTTTCTGTAAGATGTGGATGATAAGTTATACTTTCATACCCTGAAATTGTATTTGGATTGATTCACTATTTTTAAAGTTATCAATGCAAAGGCTCCCGTTGTATTTTTTTTTTTTGAGGGGGGGGGGGGACATACGGTATATTCGAAAAGCGTCACCGGTCAGCGAATTGCTCGTCGAAATGTGTACACTCACTGGTAAGCTGGTATCTCACTGAGCGGTGAACGTTTGCGAACGTAGCGAATTTGAGATTCGCCAACTTTTCTGACGAATGTTTGCGAAAAATCAAAGTTCGCTTATGCCATTAGCGACAGTTAGCGACTTTTAGCGATGTTTAGCGACAATTAGCAACACTTTAGCGAATGTTTGCGAAAGTGTTTGCGAACACAGGTGGCGACTATTAGCGAATGTTAGCAAATGTTAGCGACAATTTTGCAAATGTTAGCGACAGTTTTGCAAATATTAGCAACTGTTTGCAAATCCTTTGCGACAATTTTGCGAATGTTCTTGGACCTAGAAAAGTACCAGGCGATTGTGTATAGTAAGACCAATAAAACGACATAAACCTTCCACTGAATTCAGATCTCTTGTGACAACCGTTCAAGATGGATTTCCAGGATATGGACATAAGTTTCTGCCAAGAAGAGGCTCAAGGTGTTGCTATTCTTGAAGAAATGCTTTGTCAGGCTGCTGCTACAGCTATTCTCTCTCTAAAAAAAAAAAAAGAAAGTGTGAAAATGTTCACTCTTGAAGAAGTGAATAACAGAAAAGAGTGAGTTTCAAGTGAAATTAGAGTGATTTTGGACTGAAAATTTTCATTTTCACTCATTTTGAAGTGACTTCAGGGATCACTCCAAGATTTTCGAGTGATCCCTGAGGTCACTCCAAAATGAGTGAAAATAGATATTTTCACTCAAAATTCACTCCAATTTCACTCAAAACTCACTCTTTTCTGTAATTCACTCCTTCAAGAGTGAACATTTTCACTCTTTCTTTTTTAGAGAGTTGTGTAGCATAAGAGAAATAAAATAAAGAAAAACAAGAAAGGAAGAAGAAAAGAAAGAGAGTCAGAGAGTGCTTGTTGCAGAGGACAGACTTTAGTCAATATGAAAAGCTTTTGAAGCAATTACAATGTTATCATGATGGAGATGTCAAGAGCTTCAAGAACTTTCTTAGAGAGGAACCTTGTCTGTTTCAGAAGCTTTTATATAGGAACCATGTGGTTACTTGTTCGCTAGCAGTGGCGAATCATATAAAAACGTTAGCGACACCGTATTACGACCGTTTGCGAATTCTTACGAGTGTTTTGCGAATGTTTGCGAATGTTTGCAACTGTTAGCGAAAATACAAATTCGCAAAGGTTCGCAAAGAAATTTTGAACATGTTCAAAATTTCTTTGCGACAAGAAAAACTGTTTGCGACAATAAAGACCGTTTGCGAACTTTCTTGCGAATGTTAACGAACCTTTTGCAACCGTTTACGAACCCTGGCGAATTCCCAAATTCGCTACGTTCGCAAACGTTCACCGCTCAGTGAGATACCCCCTTTAACGGTCGACTCCAGTGGCGATTCTTCGGTCATGTGTGCACTTGCATAGATATCAATGACAAAGCTTTACGCAATTCGTTGCTGGTATTCTCGAGTAAATCCGTCTTCCCAAGTTTTTTCCTAATTCATGGATCCCCACGCTCTTGCCGGGTCGTTGGCATCGCGAGCTGCTGCAGCTTTCTTAAAAGAAAGAAAGAAAGAAAGAAACAACAACAGGGCTGTCAAGTAATGGGCGGGGAGAGCTGTGAATGTGTCATGCAGTACCAAAGCAGAGCAAGCACGTCTCAAAAATGCAAAACGTCATGAAAAAGAAAGGCGGGCTAATTCAGAAACAATAGCAACGATATTACAAACCTCCAGAAAATAATCGCTTCCTCTAGTCTCGGCAAAATTATAACGGGTGTACTTCGCGAGCTCGACACTCACGAGTCAAACAGCTCACGAGTAATACAACCCACGAGTCATTCATCTCACGAGTCATACAGTCCATGAGTAATACAACCCACGAGTCATACATCTCACGAGTCAAACAGCCCACGAGTAATACAACCCACGAGTCATACATCTCACAAGTGATACAGTCCATGAGTAATATACCCACGAGCTATACACTATAAAGTGAACAAGGGCCACGAGCTCAACATCAACTAAAAAAGGGCCAAAGAGATATACGGCCCACGAGTTATAAAGACATTAGGCAAATAAGGTCAACGAGCTCGACACTAGACAAAAACGGCCCACAAGGTCGACATTTAAACAAGGCGGGGCTTGATGTAGGTGGTGCTCATGGGCCACTGTCGAGCCCACAGGCGTTATTTGTCTGTTGTCTGGCTCATGTACCTGTTGTATACTTAGTAATTAGCATCTAGCAAGTGGGCACGTTTTACTTGATGCCCAGCTCGTTGGCTGCATGACTCGTGGACCTTTTTTTTTTTAAATGAATAGCTCGTAGGCCGTATCTCCCGTGGGTGTCGAGCTCGTGGGAAAACCCCAAAATAACAACCAGTGCAAACACTTGCAACTGATAGACAATTTGCCTTGCATCGACCAAAACTCAAGCGCAAACACAAATGGGAAGAGGATTGTTGTCATTATAGACTACGTTTAAAAAGAAGCCATGCCATTGTATGTTTATACGCACATTATACTGCAACCTAACCAGTTCTAAAGCCTTTCTTATTTCACACTACTTTAGTGACCAAGAAGGAGGAGGCCATATTGTGATGGCCAACACACGTGGTATCACTGAAGTCCTAATTTTGCACAAAAGAGATTTATTGGCTACATAGAGCTGTAAATGGCCTTTCGTTGACAAATGGCAGTCCATACATCTTCTATCCAGCACTAGTTGAGATGTCCTGTTGGGTCGGAACACGCATAGCTGTCTATTAACAGTCCATGGGCACGAATCGTGATATGATTTTCGATACACAAGAGCCCTACAATTCATCGGAAGGTTAAGACGAGTATATAAAGTGATTGCAGTGTTTGGACTGACGCGATTTGCTCCATCGGACTTTCAAATCAACAACTGCATGTTGCATCCAGTGAAAATGTTCAACCACTTTCGATTTTAGCTCTCGTGATTATTTCTTCAAACGAAGGTAAGTAATATTACATAATTGTACAGTACGAGCAAAGGAATTTCAAAAAAGCAAGAATAGAAACACTTTTGCGTTCAAATTGGAATAGGCCTACATTTTTGCTTTAACATATAAAAACAAAACGAACAGTGCAGACACTGTTATCTCTTTATGATAATCGGTACAAATATTTTGTATTAAACTTATGAATTGTATAATTCTCTTTCAAATCGTTTAACATTGTGATTTTACACTTTACTTTACTTTGTAAAGATGTCAAGTCTAGTTGAATTTACAAAATGAAAAATTGAACACACTTATATAGCGCATAAGTATACGCTATTGTGTTATATGTCCTTATATGTCCACAGGAAAAGAAGAGACTTTAAGATATGTTATTGCAACAGTAATGACCGTAACAAACAGTAATTTCTTGTTCGCTTATTACAGTAAAAAGATGCTTTTTCAGGGCTGATTTTAATTAACTGAGGTTGGTAGTTTGCGTGAGGTATGAACATGAAGAAGAGGCATTATCATTCAAATTTTTATTCTTCATGAAATTGGTTCTTTTATTTAGAATTAAAAAAAAATGCTATTTGAACAATAGTTCTCTTGAAGTATTATCTCAGAGAGTGGGGAAGAAGCACATGAACAGTTCTAGAGCTAGTATGAATGTCTTAAAGTGTATAATACCACCTTGAATCAGAAGCTATAAGTGTAAACTTCCTGGAATATTTCTTTTTCCATGTTTCATGATATTTATATTGCTCAGGCAGCAGAATTTTGCGTAGTTTGTATTTTATAATGTGTGTTTGGCCGGTAATCCAAAAAGTAATTATTTACACAGTGGAATAAAAATCAGCATGTTACACGAGGAAAGCATGAGCAATGCTGCATGTTAGTGAATGAATTCTAGTGTTTTCCTTATATCATGACTGTAATGCGAATGAATCAAGTCGGCATTTTCGTGATTTTTTTTTTTTTCATATGCCTTTTGTTATCTAAAATAACACCTAAATTTCTTCAAATTTTTCCTGCTTGAATTGTAGTACAATCTATATTTAGAAACATCCTGAGAGAATATCCAACCCGAAAACGGGAGGATGTTAAGCAATTTTGTTTAGGTACTTTTTAACTTGTGCCATTGAATGTCGAGCATTCCTTCATCGCCTTAATACAGGTCGTCAAAGTGTAGAAAAAAAGAAAGAAAGAAAGAAAAGCCGCGATGGAGGATGCTAAAACTACAGCTGAACCGACATTAGATGCGGCGATGACGTCAGATGAAGCATTAACATTCATTCGCGAAGTACTAGGAGTGACGTCACCTAAAGACAAGCTGGCCTTCGATCCAGTCGCCTTCTTAAACAAAATGTTGTATTCCTGGCAAGAAAATATCCCGTACCTGACAGTTCTCAATATCGCCACGCCCAGGAAGGACAGACATCGTCCCACGTTGCTTGAGGTCAAGAATGACATAATGGCGAAATTTGGAGGCTCTTGCTACCACAACAATGTCGGCTGCTACATGGTGATCAAGGCTCTTGGTTACCAGGTAACCCTTGTACCCGCTGACATCACGAGTACAAAAAGCGCCCACGTGCTCATTATTGTCTTCAACCTATCTGGCGTAGGTAGCAAGCACCTTGCGGATGTGGGCATGGGAGGCTGGCCAACATTCCAGTTGATCCCGCTGGATTTTGAGAGGGAATCCCCCGAGTACCACGAGTCCTTCTTGCGCTACAAGTTTGTACGGCGAGATGATCTCATCTTACGCCAGCACAACGCGGAAAGCGACCCAGCTGGGACCAAACACTTCAAGGCATCCCTGAAGGACGGATGGTATACACATAGCTCCATTCATTACAACATGCCGGTTGAAGTGTCACACTTCGACAAGATAATGGAGATACTTCATACCCAGGTTATTGATGATATACCAATACTCAGAAAGTTGTGGTGTATAGCATTTCCGAAAGGTCGATTTCTTTCGATCAACAACACCACGCTCTTGGAAGAGCAAGATAATGGGTGGATAAAGAAAACCTACCTCAGGTCACGTGATGAGATCATAGGCGTGTTCAAACGCTACTTTCCACAGTTTGATGAAAGCACCATACATGCAGCGATGGAAGATGAGTTTATCAAACTTGATTTTAAAAGAAAAGAAATTTCAAAGACTTCTTTATGAAGTGCACAAATTTACGTTCCACCATTTACCCACTAGAGAAAGATGTGCTGATTCCTAGGGACTGAATGTGAAATAAAGATTATGAAGGTAAGGAGTGGCACACGTACAAGTTCTCATACGACTAGGCAGTAATCATTCACAACAATAAACAGACGATTTTCAGTAAGTTCTTCGATTATTTTATAGAGAGCAATCTCTCCAGTACATAAATTGTATCATTTAAGATTCTGCTTTCACAGTTGGCGATATCAGTCAATGACGTATCGTATTCAAATTCTGGTCAATCTACAATGTAGGCCTACACCTCGTATTTAATGAACAGACTTGACATCAGACGCATTGAAGATTGGAATATTTTACTTGGGTGCAAACTTTGATGTACGATGACAACAAAACGATATACGTACTTACGTTCCGTTTATTAAGGAAACATTTTAAATCTACTTGAAGTTAGATGAGGTTTGTAGACGGAAAATTAATCCTTCAAAAGTTCTTTTCCCGGTCTTTTTTGTCTTCTGTATGTTTAATTTGTTCTTATTAATCAGATGAGAGCATTGAGCTGTCAACAAGTGATTGGTCTTATCGCAGACATACACACATACACATACACACACACACACACACACGCACGCACGCATATATATATATATATATATATATATATATATATATATATGTATATTTATATATAAAGTAGTCCGCGTGTTGGTACCAGTATAGAAAAGATGAAAAAGTAGAGTGGTAATGCATTTTGACAGTCCAACAGTGTTATTTATTCAGACCAAATTTTCGACGAATACATTCGTCTTCCTCAGGGTCGACAATGACAATTCTGAAAGTAAACGAGGTGACTCTATTTGAGTCCTATAGAGTCACCTTGTTTACGAATGTATTCGTCGAAAATTTGGTCTGAATAGATAGCACTGTCGGACTGTCAAAATGCATTACCACTCTACTTATATATAATATGTGTGTGTTATTATTATTATTATTATTATTATTATTATTATTATTATTATTATTATTTTCATTATTATTATTATCATTATTTTATATCTATTCATCATTTGATTACACGAGGCTTTCCAAAGTCCACAGAGAAGAACACTTCTGACAACGCTGAGCTGCTTTGGGCTAACAGAATAATATATGCCTACTTATCTTTCTCTTCAACTCTAAAGGGCTTCCTATATACTTAATAAGAATACATTTTCTGTACATTGTTATTGATAATACCTTATCATTCTTGCCATAACACACCCAAACACAAACACAAATATACACACACACACACACATAATATTATGTATATATATATATATATATATATATATATATATATATATATATATACTTTATATTAGTATAGCAAAACTGGGCACAATGTTCATGTCATCTGAAGTAATAATATGAACACACAGTTTTCAGTGGTCACTGCCATATTCGACTAAAGAAGAAGGTTATGGGGGATTTGAGGAGAAACAGATCATTACGGATATCTTGACCTAGTATGAACAAATTCAAAGGCACAGTCCTATAAACTTTGTGCTATTTTTTTTTTGTAATGTCTCTAGGCTCATAAATGGGATGCTAAATGCAATTACAAATAATACAATAATTCTTGTAATTTCAGAAATTATAAAAATTTGCTGTCTAAAATGAATATCAGTACAGTATAGTACAGTGTAGAGAAGAATATTGAAATGTAGTGTATCAGGATGGGAGTTATTCCAGAGATTCCAAGGTGTACGCGAACTTTAATACAAAATTTATACGTCATAATACTGCGACAATCAATTATGGATATGTTCGACTCTCGTTTTTTTATTCAGTATTTGATAAATATTCACAAGGACTAACATTGAATATGTAATTTACTGAGTCTTTGCAGACTTTGGTTTATAGATCACAAGTTGCCAAAAGGACTGCGATTGTCTTGAGATCTATGTTCTACCTTTAATACTTCTCACTCATCAATATTCAGTTTTCATTTCTCATTGGGGACCTTTTCTATGAAAGAGGCTTATCAAAAGATTCCTCTTATTAAGAGTAGCATCTTTTATTGCATTGCACAGACATTCCAATTACACTTTATTTCCATCCAGCACATTATTCTTTGCTCTTTTCTTTTAATCCCAACCCTGATTTAGTCGTAATATACTGCATATTTTTGGATAATGTTGAAAGTACTTTCAGTTGTCTATAAGTATGTTTATTTGCTAAAACCTTGAATTGGCATGCGCTTACTCCGTGCTTCTAGACTGACTTATTTACTATATACTATTATTGTAATGTATGTGTTATTTCTTTAGCCTACCTGTTTTATTCCAAAAAATTTATCTTTAGTAAAGTGTCATGTTATACTTGAAAAGTGGAAATGAGTGTGAATTGAAATAAAGGGAAGTGAAGTGAATGTGCTTGTGACCCAAAGTCTTCTCGAATGGCGCGATACGTCTGTTTGAAATGAAATAAAATGTATTTATATTCCACACACACATATGATATATATATATATATATATACAACATATAGCATTTTGCGACACATGTATGATATATACAACGTATATATACACTGTATATATATATATATATATATATATATATATATATATAATACAACATATCGTAACATTTTTGCATATGACTACAAATATGGAGGGGACTACTAACAATTCAATTCAATTCAATTCAATTCAATTCAATGCAATGCAATTCAGTTCAATTCAATTCAATTCAATTCAAAAGAAGCAGTGCCTGTGAAATGTAGATCCCCTACGGAACACAGATGAATATTAATTTAACAATTTTAAAGAAAAGGCAAAGTGCTATAACGAAAACAATTATACATAATTATGTACAAAGGTTCACTTAAGCCTGCGACCTGGTCACCTGAGGCTAACAGAAATACGCCGATACGATATCATCGTATCCACTTCCACGGTTTTGTGTCATCAGTAATGTGGGGCGGTCCTTCTTGGTCTGCTTATGTTCGATTTTCATTTTAAGAAAATAACAAATTAGTTGACTTACATAAAACTACTTTTCCACGTATGAAAATATACTTTCATAAAGCTATAGCTCTAGAAAGTGCTCAAAATTTCTCTTCCACCAGTGTCATACGATTGGTAAATATTGTAGATATTTGACAGCGACCTTTTGGCTGATTTTTATAAGACTGGGAATTGCAATCATAGATCGCAAGGCTGAAAATTAATCGGGGCTTTCAGATTTAAAGTCCGTTTCGTAAAAATGATTGGGCCCTGCTTTTACAGTAGGATAGATCGAATTCTGTTAATTCATTGTCATGCATAAAAACGTCACAGTGCACACGCGTTGATTACGCGCGTAGACAATAACTAATACGCGTTGCCACGCAGAAGATATGAGCGCGCACACCAATGTTGCCTTGGACACGAATAAGTTCCTGTGTAATGTAGATACACCTAAAAACAAATCAAGCAGCATCTGCGCCAGCATTAGCCCGACATAAATGCCCGTACAACCCCGCCCCGCTGACACATCCAAACGATACCGCGTTGGTTCGTCACATTTCTGGTTCTTCCCCCTAAACACTAAATTAAAAGCACTCTAAGAACAGGATCTAAGCTGTACCCCTAGCATCATGCCGTTCAGTCCTTCAGGTGACATCTAGTACGCCAGCACGAGCTAGCAATTACCGACTTTCTTCTTATCCCACGTTCATCCGGATAAACTGGATGCATACACACGCAGAGTTTGAAATTTACAACAAGAACGACTAAATGGATGAACGTACCGAAAGAACTAAAGATAACCAAGAAGTTTAACACAGCACAAAAGGGATAGCTGACGACCAACGCTTTCATTTGTTGTTAGATTTAGATATTTTACACCGAAGGCAATATACCTCTCATGCGTCCTGTACATATCTGATTGGTGTCCAGCGAAACTACCGGATATAGAAAAAAAAAAAGAGCAAGGAAACGCAAAAGTATGTCGGAAAAGAAAACTCGTGGTCGCGCTGGAACCAAAGCGCAGCCGACGGTCGCCGCGAAGCCTGCAGCACCGGCCGCCGTGAGCATGGTAGTCGAGCCTTCAGACAGAATGTCCAACCATACATCGTCGTGGGGATCGATAGTGAATTCAGGGGTGGCCCTGAACTCTCTGGGTCTACCAGAGGAGCCCACGGAGAGAAATACATCATTCATCGAAGCCGAGCTAGGCGGAATCACCGACAGATTACACCGGGTAAAATATCCCCACCATCTCTTGGTCGGACTCGTGTGATTTCTTATCTGTGTTTCTCTTCTCAAATAAGTTGGAATTCTTATACTCGCATGCTCTGTAGCTGTTGTGTATATACTAAAAACCCTAGTCCGGTTTATTCCCCAATTGTGTATCTTTGAGAAAATATTTAGAAATGAACTAAAATGAAAATTGAAATGAATGTTCACAATTTTGTTGCTGAGATACCCTGCATGTCATTTTGTTTGAAGGTAGCAAGTTCATTGACTTCGCACAGTACATTATGTGCGCGTTTATGTATGTATGTATGTATATGTTTCCATGAATTCACTTGGGATAAAGATGAATATTATTATAGTGCTGTTGCCAAACTCAAGAAATGTTTGTCATTGTGTATCCTTTCGCCACCAGGCATTAAGCGACATCGCAACTCTCTACAACAACGACGAAGATTCGGTAAGTATGCAGAAATGTAAGTCTTCTTCTTCTTCTTTTTTTTTTTTGTTCTGCTTATCGAAGCATGAAAGATCATAATAATAGTGAAGACACAAAAATCAAATGACCATTAAAGCAACAATAACAACAACAAATAACTAAAAAACTTAACCAATAACAAAGATTACAGACGTGTTACATCAGGAAATTAATAAATTATTCTCACATGCATCATGTCTTTTACTACAAACAATATGATTTAATTTGATTTGATTTGATTTGATTTGATTTATTCCCTGTATGGTATAGCTTTATAAATGAATAATTTTGCCCCATTTTCATTAAACATGGTGTATGAAAATATGGCACTACACAGTATAATCATTTTGTTAAATTTCAACAATTTTCGCTACATGTATTTATATCTGTGATTACTCAAATGCGTTACTGTTAATTTCTATACAAACTCTGGAGTTTCACTGTCATTAGTCTATGTTTGTTTGTTTGTTTGTTTGTTTTTTGCTTGATTGTTTAGATATTTGCAAAATACTTATGTCTCAGAGACTCAAACAATATTACACTACAAGATACTTGTAGTTTGAAATGTTATCATATACATGACGTATGGTATATGAACGCACGCATGCATCGGTTGCAAAGATTCCGCTTTGAGAAAGACAAGCTATTAATATCGAGAAACACTTTGATACAATTTTATATTCTGAACTGCCACAGTCCAAGACATAATGTTCCAAAGATGTAGATCAGCGTAATACTTAGAATCATATCGAGCTTTAATATGAGCAGTTTTAGCAAAAATGATATTTGAACAGCCTTGAGAGTCTTGCGTAACGCATGTGAATCAAAAACTTCATATCAATTTTGTTCTTATCTCACAGGCAAAGAGCAAAGATGATGAGGTAGGTATTTGAATTTGTATTTTTATTGAAAGTCATTGCCAAACATGTATTGCCAGTAGCACTTTCATCTATTATACTCCTTCTTTATGTTTTTCCCACAAAATCGACTCATAATCAATTATAATTAACCCATTCTTCCTCAGTCCATGCCCGCGGGCTTATCGAAATGCGCTTTAACGTGTTGAAGTACAGATCTTAAAGAAATTGAAACAAAATATTTCGTGGCTCGAGCTTCATTTCGTTAAAATCCCGATACAATGTGGATGTATTTTTTATTTTTCTCCATTTTTGAAAAGGAACTGCGCCACTTTGCAGGTGACGTTATTGTGACCCAACGAAGCATTCGTAATGTGAAGGTGATATCAATTATATGCTGACTGCGAAATTGAAGGCAACCGTAGAGTACACTAAAAACGCAATTTTCGTTGCCTGCTACTCCCTCAGTCTGCCGAAATTATTTTGGAGCACCTGCCACGAGAACACGAGTTTTGGTCATAGATTACCGTTTCCCGTCTTGGTTAGGAAAACTAATTAAAATTATTGTTTGGTAAAATGTTTGAAATGTCTGGATGACGATTTATGACTATATTTGAAGGAAACAACGAGGATAGCCTTTATGTATATGTATTATGTGTCTGTACAACCCTGTATAATATGCATATTGACATACATGATTTCAACGATTCCTTCCGTTTTCTTATATACGTCTTCTGTACGCATATAATCTTCATACATCTAAGATATATCTCGTGTTTTAGAGTGATTTTAAGTACAGAACTCACTCGTTTCTTTACAGAAAGGGAAGAAAGGTGCGTCAGATATGTCGTGAATGATTACCGCAGCTTCCATTCCCTTTCAAGTCTTCATGCTTTTCTGCATTCTAGTACGCCTATATTATTTTGAGGTTGATCTTACTGAAAAGAACGAATTCAAACAAACCGTCGAGAAACAATGCCATTGACATCGGACAAGAAATAATGAAGGTATAAGAATTTCAAGTTCCCAATGTTTTCACATAAAAGAAAGAACATTCAGCCTAAGAAAGCCAAAACATCATGGTCTGGTTTGAACATGTTGCGGGTACACCTCAGAGAGATAGTCGACAACGAATACGAAGCATTATACAGTGCTAGAGTTCTCAATCCCACTCTTTATACTGCAAAAAGATCGGCGTGACATTCAACACCATTGGTGTTAAATGTAACATCGTTCAAGTATCTATAGAGCTGACCACACCGACAGGTGTACAGAGTATGTTGCGGTGGTGTTGAAAAGTGTTCACCTGGCACTTTGTGATGTCAATTTGACACTATAGCTGGTGATTTTTGACACTGCGCTGGTGTTAATTCAACAATGACACTACATGGTGTTTATATGATATTGCTAGTGTTAATGTCATTGGTATAACACCGGCCAAGTGTCAATAACAGACCACATCCACTGGTGTTATACTTTGGTGTAAATATGTTCACAACTTTTTTTTTCTTCAAAAATCAAGTAATTTATCGGAAAGTTCTTGTTCGCCTTGTTGAAGTTCAAAATCAACAAGATGAACAGTATCTATTAATGTATCCAAAAAAAAAAAAAATGTATTTTGAAGTGATACCAGGAGGTGTTAATTTAACACCGCAAATAAGCACCGGAAATACAACACCTGGGACCCGTTTCATAAAACTTGTTATCAGTGACAAGTTGTCATAGTAAGCTACAGAAAGTCTTGCATCTGATTGGCTGAGAGCAAATTTGTCATAGAAATGTGGCAGTTGTCGCTGATAACAAGTGTTAGGAAACGCGACCCAGCTTGGTGTTTTATATTTAACAGTCGAATTTTTGCAGCGTAGCTCCCTTTCTAATTCTCCCTTTCCTATCTCTTTCTCTCTCTCTCTTTCTCTCTCCCTCTCTCTCTCTCTTGTCATTGCAGATTGACATGGAAAGGAGGTTGTATCAGAGTCGTCTGGAATCCCTAAATAATAAATTTAGGTCGATCGAGCGAGAACGGGAAACGGTAAGTGCTGCCTACGGGGTGCACGTCACGAGCTCGACCCCCACGATTCATGCGGCCCACGAGTTATACAGTCCACGAGTTACACAGCCTTCGAATCATACAGGCCTTGAGCTCGACACTAAGCAAATAAGGCCCATGAGTCCGACACTAGGCAAACAAGGCGCACAATTTTGACGCGAAGTAGAAAAGGCGAACGAGTTTGACACTAAGCAAACACGAACCTCGAGACCGACACACCAAGTCCGTGATGTAATGTCGGTCTCGTGGGCCGTGTGACTGGTGGATGTCGGTCTCGTGGTATGACCCCTTGCCTGCACGGGGTGTGCAGCTCCTCGCTGCGTCCTAATTTATAGTGAGCCCTGTTTTTCCTCTTATACTCCACCAGCACTCTGTCACTCGTGCCACGAGGATGTTTTTATCGACTTTTCTTGTATATTCCTCTTAACCAGGGTTCTATTCTACCTATTGCCCATCATAACGTAGAAAAGTTGTCATCGATCAATTAATAATCACAGATGTTCTATTAAATCTTAATATTTAATTGAATGTAATATAATAAAACACAGGTTGTCCTTTCTGGCAATTTTGTATCTTACTAGTCCTTGATAAACACCCCACTCCCTACGGGATATCTCCTTGTAGAAACAAACAAACAAACAAAACAGACGTTTTGATGTGTTTTAATGATCAAAGAGGGATAAATCTATGACTATTATTTGAACCTTCATCTCGTCTTTATGATGCTTAAAGTAAGTTGCAAATCTTGAGTCAATGACATAATACAATCCACTTCTACTTTTCATTGACACTTGGCAGTTTCAGGCAGTTGAAAATCACAATTCACGAGTAATTATTTTCCTCGAACTTTTTATGACTTCATAATGACGGATGATGAAAATTAGAAGTCATTGATGATGAGAATGACAGTGATAATAACAACAATGGTGGTAATGAGCGACTCATCTCGGATAATTTCGCTGCAGTCTCTCGCCACTAATTAAACATTCCGCGGACATGGCTTCTTTTCAAAGTAATTTTTCTTTCCTTGACCTTTATCACAGCTTCTCGACTCGCTGAAAGACGTAAGTTATTTTTTCAATTCATGTTTCTTTTTTCGTCTTGCCGTGTTATCGATTTAGGTTTATCAAACAGGACAACTTACAGGACATTTTTTTTCAAACTCATGTATTTCATCAAAACAAGCAATAAATCACTTGACTGATTGTACTATTGCGTCTGAACATTCACAAGTATTCGTCATAAGTATTATCTGAACAAATATTCAAGATCAAATCAAATAGAGTACGTGGCTTTACGAGGGCTATTTTTCCTTTTTTGTCTTTAGCATAAGTTTTTTGCTTATTAGTGATTGTGGCTTATTTACGACAACGTCATCTGTGAGGATTGTGATGTTTTTTCCTCGTACATGGAGGCATGTTGTTGTTCACGCATAACTTCTATAGGATAACGTGTGAAATATAAATGCTTAAATTTGAAATGTGTATAATGTATACTTCTTTGCATTTGATTCCAAGTGTTTGGTGTTAAACGAACTGTGTTCATGTTTGTACTAAATATGAATGATGTGTTTTTTTCTTCTTGTGTAGATCGATGGTGATGCTGATGACGATCACTTACAGGTATGAAATGAAAAAAAAAAGAAAATAAAAAATAATGATTATGTGGATATTGTGGTAAAGGAAACATAGCACGCATATTGTAAGGTGTAATCTTTATTGAGTTATATCGATCATAGGTTAGGTTAGAATTCGGGGATGACTAATTGATCGCATATACAGACAAGGGCAAATATACACGTATACGTGTGTACACAATATTCAATCTTTTCCTTAGCGAGAATTCAGTAAGCTTCTGGCAGATGACAGGACCTACTAATCAAAACTTTTGCTCTGTTATCAAAGGAAATTGTTAAACAGTCAGATGAATACTTGAAACACAATCATCCCAAATCTTTTACCTGCATGTGACTTCTGTAAAACATTACTTGGAAGATTTTGAGGTGTTAGCTATTTTTTCTGTCTCTGAAGGAAGTCCACGAAAGTTCTGCTGAGATGCCAAATGTGCTGACGTCACTAAGGTAAGTCACATGTTTGACAATGACTTGGAAAGAATTTATATACGTTTATCAAATATCGATATATGAAGTATTTATTTTCATGCAAATTTGCAAATCAAAACATTTACAGCCACTCATAAAATAGAGTCCAGTGAATGACATAGTTTAACGCCAGGAATAAATTCCGTAGTGAAGTTACAATATCTCTCACTTCTAAAGCTTGTATGTATCATGGCTGTAGCCTTTATTCTAAAATTGCGCAAATTTCGATTATAAGATAGACACATACATAGATTATGAATAAGCGAGTTAAGCAAATGACTTACTTGAAAAGAAGTTTTAAACTTGACCCTGAGTTAGGTCATAACTTGTCCTTGAAACGTATTTAAATGATTGCAATACCTCCACACAGGCACGCACTTTTTCTAGCTTCCACATGTTTTGTCTTCCTTTTTATCATCTGATCTACGGAGAGAAGAGCTACAGATTCAAGAGAGTTTAATGTGCTTCCTGCTCTTTAGAAAGATGCCAATTAAGGATTGATTGTTAGTGATTTTCATCTACTGGAGCCAAAACATGTATGATGTCATTATGATTAGCAGTTAATTATCCCTTGCTCCCTTGCCACTTTTTTCATATGAAAAACTTTATAGTTGTGCACAAAGAATGATAAGAGTGTGACTATAAAGCAGAAAGAGAACCATCAAATGTTCACGATGAACAAACTGATGAAAAAAAAAGTGCACCTTAACTATACTCAAACATTGGTCAAATGTCTATTTGCTTGTATCGTCTGTCTTATCAAAGGGAGCGAATACAATACAGTCAGAGTGGTTACCAAAGACTCAAAGAACTCAATGCCCAGATGATGGGACTAAAGAGACGGATGGATGATGGCTCGTCTGGTATCGAGTAAGTTTCTAGAATAGCTGCTTTCCTTTTTCTCCTCACGAATAGACACATTAACTAACGCTCGCACCATACATGTCAAAGATATACATAAGGGCCTATACTCGACATTTGCTCCTGCGACAATGGCTCCCATGTTATTTTCTCCAAGAACTTATGGTTCAAAAGGTGAGGGTTGTGATAGAGTTTTTAGGTTTTAGTTTGATGTGAGGATTATGTTGGACATGTGGAATTTGTGTTTGGCATAGCGTGCAGATACTTCATGGGAGCAATTGTCGCAGGAGGAAATGTCATGGAACCACAAATACGACGTGGGTGATACACTTCCGACGGGAAGACGAATTCATTTTTGTCAGTGGACTATAAATTTACACTATTGATTTAATTTTTAAAGTACTTTTGTGAATACGGGTAACAGATGACTCCGACTGGACGAGGTGTTATTTCACAGAGCACCATGAGATCGGTTTCGTGTTAAATGAATCTCACTTGAACTATTCTTTACTATTTAATTGATTTGATTTGGCAAAATCATCATCATAGAGGTCATAAAGAATGTAACGATTTAAGGCTAATATAATAAGAATTCCAAACGCTTCAAATGTGGAAAATCGGGAATATAAAACAACGTGTTAACTCAGAATGCACTCGTTTTCAAAAAAAGAAAAGAAAAAATAAGCCATGAAATTAGCAGCGTATTAAACAATCGTTGAAGAAACCAAAGATGACTATAAAGTCGTAGGAGGTTTGCAACAAATGTTGACAAAATT
The DNA here is from genome assembly GCF_964275005.1 of Diadema setosum. Lineage (NCBI taxonomy): Eukaryota > Metazoa > Echinodermata > Echinoidea > Diadematoida > Diadematidae > Diadema > Diadema setosum. The sequence continues at coordinate 29,916,043 of NC_092705.1, read as the reverse complement.
CTACTCCCCCCACAGGTCAGAGGTTCAAATGCAAGCAAAAGTCATCGGCAGATTCAAAGAAATGTACAAAGGTAACTAGCATCAACTCTTCGGCATTTAAGCTGGTTAGCTCATAGCACCAAAGTCCGCTAGTAGGTCTAATTCATTATGTACATTGAAGAAAGGGTAAGGAGGGCTTTTCATACTATGATATTCATTCAAATTAATGAAACCTTGCGTCGATTTATTCTGGCTGCAATTCATGAACAAGTTGTCCTTTTCAACATAAGTTAACACTGATTACTCAGTATTTTTATAGGGGAATCCTGAATAAAAACAAAGCCAAAAAAGAAACAACAAAACATGGGCATATAACATACACGGGTTGGACTCGAACCAGCAATCTCCTGATTGCTAGACAGGCATCATAATAGACTACCGATCTTCCGCACGACACCCAGTGCTTGTTCATCCTTTAGAGCAGCTGGTATTCAATCAACTTAGTAAATTCTTCCGTCGAGTTGTTTCTGTGGCAACTGATTGACAAATTGCCCTTTATCGACGTGAAGAATCACCAATTATTTTATGTATTATTATCAGCCATGATTTAAAAGAAAGAATAAAAAACAAACAAATATAAATCAAAATATATTAACTTATAAGCATTTTAGGTACACGCAACAACTCCAAGTTACGAATTCTAACAGGAAAAAAAAGTCATGATAACAAAGCTATATGACTATTTCAAGTGGGGACGTGTCTTTCTCACCTTCCGTTATTCGTTTCTCGGTCCCGTCCAGCACGACAGACGAAGACGGTAGATCGTGCCTTTGGCTCACATTGGAAACACGCCGCTGGAGAGATCGTTGGACTCCTTGGGCGGATCAGAAACGAAGGCAAACTCGGTAGGAAATCATTATGTCGTCATCAACCCCATTTTTCAATTTGAGATGAAGAGTTTAATAGCAAAAGTACTCCTGAGGCCTTAAACATAAAGTGAGTCCATCATGAGATGGCGCAAAATAGAACCTTTCCAGTTGTACTCCCACTTGTAACATAACTATGGAATATATTGTTGAAGTTTTGATTGAAAATCCACCTATTTTGCTTTTTGTTTTCTTTGTTTTTAGCGACTTTAATCGTCAATATCTCATCTTAATTGATGGTCTCCTTACTAATGACGCACAAACATTCAACTAGGACACGAAACGAAAGAAATGTCAGAGCACCATGCTTGTCTTTCCCCTCCCTTCATTCCCACCCCCCCCCCCCAAAAAAAAAAGGACTCGTAGCGCCTAACGTAGCAGAATTTTGAATGATATTCCCCGTACATGTATCAGATTTCTGTATGGAACAGCTACTTATTATCATTGCCTACATAACCCTTGGGAGGGGGAATAACAGCCGAGTAGGTCCGATGGTCGCTTGCTTATCAGCAACCAACTCTTCCTCATTGGTTACTTAAAACTACTTTTTTTAAACAAATTTAAATCAGCATGCAGTTTTTCAGTCCACTCACTGTATATGTTGCTTTTTGGAGAAACTGTCCCTTTTACTGCTTTAGTAATCTTGTCTTTGGCCATGGTAAGACTGAGTAAAGTTGGCATTTTTTAATACAGAAATATCCCTCAGTCCCTACCACGTTTATTTTCTTGTTGTTGAATCTTGGACCTCCTGACAGACGTTGAAATGTTGAAGAAGGCTCTGGAGAACACGGAACAACTGATCGCAAAACAAGTGAAGGCTTTAGCAAGGTATGACAGGAGGGGATCCAGTTACGAGAAACATTTGCTAACGATACTTATACTTGACTCTGTCCTATGAAAAAAAAAAAAGTTGTCTGTAGAGAGAGAAAAACAAAACAAAACATAATCACAGCACAAGGAAATAACGAGAGAAACTAAACATGCAAATTTTCTTCTTTTAGATAAGACACGAAATGAGAATATTATAGCCGAAGATTTTCTTTTTTCGTTTGATTTACCTTTTTTATTTGGTTTGATTTACCATTTTTATTTGGTTTAATTTATCTTTTTTATTTGGTTTGATTTACCTTTTTTATTTAGTTTGATTTACCTTTCTTATTTTGTTTGATTTACTTTTCTTTTTTGTTGTTTTCATTGACTGTCTGTAATCCTTTACACAACTTGGTTTTCATCCTAGATGCAATGTGATTTCAAGAAGGTCAATGTCGTAAATTAGACAATCTTTGCGTAGCTCTATACTAGAATTGATACTAACCTAACGTGCCAAAGAGTTTAGAGGGCGCTGTGGGCTTTTATGCTCCCCACAGGAAAAACCTCGAATCAATACATGTAATGAGATAATGTATTGCTGCCATTTTTCATGTACGTGTTTGATTTTTTTCTTCTTTTTTATGGTGATGGTGGTCATTCAAGACTGGAAGAGCGGGTCTACGAAAAACAAGAGGTAATGCTTTTAGTGGAATACATAATATTTGGCATATAAAAATGGACAAAACGCCACTCATAATTATGTAAACATAATATTGCACTTTCTTATTTCCAGTACTATACGTATTTCACCTTGTCTGCTTTATCCTCCTCTTCCTTCTCTTACTTCTTCTTCTCTTTCTCATCTCATCTTGTTGCTATTTTTTTTTCAATTTCTCCAACTTATTCTCTTTCCTTCCTCCTTCTTTCTTCTACGTCTTTCTCTTGCGTTTTTCTTTTTGTCTATGTGTACTCTTTCCTTTCATCATCGTTTATTACCTCCCAAAGATAAAGTGTCCAAAATGATTAGTATAATAAGACCCCGATGTTGAAAGCAGACGACAAAGGAACCTATACATGACCTCATCAAATTGTAATAGTCAGTCCTAATGCAGTCAACGCCTTCTATTCAAGTGGGAGCCAATGGTCTAGTGGCAAAGGATTTCTAAACAGAAGGTGTGGAGTTCGAATCCTGGCTGGTGCTTTGATCATTGAAAAAATACATAATTGTTTGTTTGTTGGTTGGTTGGTTGCAACGCCGGCGCCCCGTTTGAAAAAAAAAAAAGTCACTTCCGGGTTTCTTCAGCTGACAAGCCCCCGCCCCCCCCCCAAAAAAAAAAATAAAAAAAATAAAAAAAATCTTCAGCGCAGAAATAGAGCCTTACCGCGCTCACACTTTGAGGTTTCTATCTATTTCCTATTTCTTTCTAGTTCCACTGACGCACTTCCGGGGTACAAAAAGTGTGGGGCAAAGTGGTGACACTTTATGTACTCCATTGTATGGTGCAAAAAAAGTTGGGGCCGAGCTTTTATCAGGATCGCTTTATTTTGGATATCTCGGCCATTTCAAAGCCAGTTTTCATCAAATAAACTTTGAATTCCTTCTGCAGTTATTATGCACTTTTGTAATTTCATAAGAGATTTCTCATTATCTCACAAAATCATCATCAAAAAGCGTTGGAAACTTAAAGCCCCATCTCAATGTCTCAACCGAAACTGCATTATCTCTTTAAGTGGTTCCTTTGGGTAATTAATATGATATCATATCATACTACATCAGGAAATTAAGAAGCGAAATCGGGAGTTCACGGTGCTGGAGAGTGACAACATGCTGCTCAAATCCGAGGTCAGTCAATACCGGGACAAAGTGGTCGACCTGAAACGGGTAAGTCAGTGTACATCGACAGTATTTATATCCCATTATACAAAGGACAGAGTGGATCGGTGAGAAATGGCTGCTTATAAGTGAACCTTATTCATTGTTTTCTTCACTGTAATGCATGACTTGTCAGTACCTTAGCACTCTTCGTCAATGGAATGTAATAGGGAGCTTTAGATTTGCAGCGCGGACGCTTGAGACGACGCTTGAGCTGGACGTTCTCCTCTCCCCTGCGTCGTGCTGAAAAGTAGCTTTAGATTACGCTGGGACGCAACGTATAAAAATAAAATGTCGCCCCCATAATATATGATCGGTGCATGAAGTAGATCTCTACGTCGCAAATTGTGCGGACGTAAAAATAGCCCAGAACGCGTAGTGAAAACTCAGACGACGCAAGCTAAATATAGATCGACTTGACCCGCGCTTCTGCGCATGCTCAGACCAGGTTTTTTTGTTGTTTTTTTTCCTCTGAACGTCCCCGTCGCGAAAATCTGAAGCTCCCTAATGTCACTAGAAGACGTAAAAAAGATGGAGAAGATGACAAAGAAGAAGACGAAAATAGAGAAAGAAAAAAGAAAAAGAAACAAATGATCGAAATAAAATAACAAAAAGGAGAAGTGTAGTCATATTAGAAGTGGTTGTCGAAGTTGTAGTAAGATAAAAAGAGGAGATCGAGGAGGGAGACGATTATACTTCACTCTTTCGTTCGAAGAAAATACGAGACATGGAGACAGCAAAGAAAAACGAAGAAGAGAAAAGCGAAAACGAGAAACACGAGGACGACGTGAAACCTCACCGCCCCGACGTGGGCGCCAACATTGGCGACATTCCCGCTGACTTGCCGACTGACGTTCGTGGTCGACGGACGTTCAAGAAGAAGGACACGGTCGACACCGTCGACGTCAAGCAGCAGAACGAAGACCTGATCGACAAGGTTACCACACTGGAAATGAAAGTCATTGAAAAGGTGTGTGATAAACGTCATAATTCCCTCACCCAGTGTTTGGCCTTTTAAAAGTGAACGCAAAGCAACAAATGCTCTATGACATCATAATTAACGCTTTTGCAGAAAAAAAAAAAAATTCTAGCAAGACTGTTTTATCATTTGCGTGTATCGAATTGATCATCCTCGTTTTAGTCATACTTCTTAGTTTGAATTTGGCCTCTGACTCAGGGATATTGATAGACAATGATAGACACAAAGCGAAGCGCATTAACAAGGGAAACTGAATTTGCGCATTGTCACTTTTTCGTATCGTGTCACATTCATTCTTTTGGTATATGACTCGCTCTATTTCAATATCAAGTCCTCTGTTGTTGTTGCTTTTTTCAGATAATCTCTGGCGAAAAGAGGAGGCAGATAATATTGTGTGTGGGGGGGGGGGGGGTGCGGGGGAGGGAGGAGAGAGTTGGGTCGAGTGGGAGGCATGTACCCGACTTCTAAACCGTTCGTGCAATGTTTTACTTCCACTAGAGGAGAAAACAATTATGTAGTATGCATCAAAATCAGTTAGTCTATGATCCCTACTGTATATAACTCTTATACTGCTTGACACTTAAAGAAATAAAGAAAACGGTTGAATGAAATTTTCACGCTGCAAACTCTTGGGTGAACTCCAGTCGATCCCCTCTCAACGGAAGCTAACTTTGCTGTAATAATTATTTTGTTGTTGTTTTATGTTCAGGAAACTAAAAACATGAGAATGGAGCATGACGTCACAGAGATGCTTGAAAACATCAAGGTCTCCTCGCCGGACGCCATAAGACAGCTTCGCCGATCCATGGACATCACGGGATACATGCCGCGCAGCGACGACGAGAGCAACGCCGACGACGAAGACGATGACGACCCAGCTAAAGAAGTCCCCATCAACATTGGTGAGAGGTGAGTCAACAAACGGGCTGCATTCGACAGAGAACACAGTGTTGATTTTCACATTGATGGTCTTATCATCTAGACTTACAAAGGTTTGACAAGGCAAATGATGTAGCATTTAGACATTTCTGGTTTGACTTGAAGATATTTTGAAGATTGAATCCTATGTGATAGAGGTGTTCGCATTTCCCGTTAGCATGAGGGAAATATGTCAAGTAGAATGTGAACGACAAAAAGATACAAATAAGTACGTTTTATGCAGTAACTATGAGTTTTTATTACATCATTATGATCATTTGAAAGCTGTATGTTACTACAATCGGTAATATGACTGTACTCATAATTCCGCTGTTGACTCCTCTTTCTGTCCTTTGTTAAAAAGACCGGAGACTAGGACGCCCTCTATCGATCATCGCGCAGCTCCCCATGGCCGCCGCAGTACCCCTTCGGCTAGTCCTGGAACCAGAGGAAGGCAGAGCCGGCCAGGACAAGGAACCCCGGGCAAAAAACGAACACCGGTCCAGGTCCTACACGACCTGGACCTCAGTTCGCCGATCCCGGTCCAGGGTGAGAACAAGGCCACTTTCAAAATATGACTTTTGTAGTTGTGCTTTTGAACGTGTCCCATCAGCGTGTTCATGGTTGCACATTCGAGGATCACGGATACAATTTCTATACATAGCAATAATAACTACCTGTACGTTTGTATTTACCAGGAAGCCTATGCAGTGCATGCTGTGGTATGAGGGCGCTATAATAGTTTATTATCAAGCCAACCTTTCAAGCTTTCCACTTGTACTCCCTAATGAAGGGAATTCATCAACGCCCAACGGACGGGTGTATGATTGCAGTTGAAGTTTGGACGTATGCATCGGGCGGGATTCAAATTAAACCAAACAAACAGACATCAATAATTGTGCGAGTCTAGAGTCTAATGCTCTTTCCCAATAATGCTTTCATACCATGATGTCATTCGAGACGCCTTTATATGAAATTGGCACTGACAAATACATGAAGAGTTTCTTGTGGGTTTCATTATGCAGGCAACCATGATGAGCCAGCCGACGAAAGCGAATCGGCCTTGCCCGACCTCAGCCGAATGACCGAACAGCGAAATCGGCTTGCCTCGGAACTGGAAAACGTGAAGAAAGAACTCGCTCGTGCAAAGAGAGAGATTGTCAGTTTGCAATTCGCTGGTAAACGTTATACCTACCTCTCTCTCTCTCTCTCTCTCTCTCTCTCTCTTTCTTTCTTTAAAGGCACAGAACTGTAAAAGTAAAATGTTGCAGAATTAAAAAAAAACAACAAAATCACCACCAAACAGTGAGATCTGAAGGTACTACATTTATATACACTGTACAGGAAATGACCAACTCACAATTTTGCCCAACATTTGAACATAAAATATTTTTTTCAATGTTTTTGTTTTGTTGTTTATTGTACAGGATGACCAGACATTCTTTCTTATAAAAGTCATCATATCCATGTTGTTATCTTTAGTTAATTTCAAAATTAACAAAATAGTGAAGATCTGTGTACTTGTCAATAAAAGAAGTGAGCTGTTAAATACATCAACATGATTATAACAATAATCATATTTGTAATTATGTGCTGCGGACAATGGTGGCCCTATCAAACATTACAATGATATCGTTGTTCTCATATTCTCACGTTGCCAAGGTAACCGTGGATATGTCAAAGTAGCTGATCATGCTGAGACGACGGGAAGTGGCGGGAAAACAGAGTCACGCAATGGAAACCAGTCACAGGCAGACGACACCTCAGACGTGAGATGTACTAATCGTCACAGTTGCAATCGCGATAGCAGACTACAATGCGCGGCAAACGCGTATCATGAATTTCACATTGTGAAAGCAGAGTCGCTGGTGACTCGATCAATATCTTATCTTAAAATTCTTCAGGCTCATTACCCAACATTGCAGATTAGCTCCTTACGGTTAACCATCTTGAGAAAGAAAAATACAACATTAATATCGGAGGTCGATCAAAATGGGTTAAAGTTACTAGAGGAGTATTCATCAAATTTATATTAATTTTACATGATTTGTAAAGTCATGGGGATAAATCTGCTCAAAGCTCACGAAGAGTCATCTCAGCTACAGCTGCAAGTTTATTACAGCCTTCATGGACAAATCTTCAGATTTTGTGCACGTTACCTTTCAGGACCAGCTCTTCTTGCATTTGTATGTGATAATGCTTCTGATTCTGATCTCTGTAGTGTTAACCATTATTTTCTTCGTAACAAATTTGTCTGCAGAGGTTCACATTGCAATAGATACTGCTGAGATCATAACACAGTCGAACAAATTTTGTGCGATGTTTTGGGAATAACTACCAGCTTATTGCAGTTAGTCAATTTCGTTAAAGACATTAATAATATAACGTACTTCTATTCATAAAGGCCGCCGCACACTACTTACAATATACGACATTTGGTCGCACGACTGACCGATTTTGGATCGGAAATAAATTACAATAGCCTCAGAATAAACGCGCTTGTTTATTTCAGATCCAAAGTCGGTCAGTCGTGCGACCAAAAGTCGTATAGTGTGCGGTGGTTTCTAGAGGAAATAGTCGTACCTTTTTTTAACGTTCTTTTTCCTGCATTTTGCAGGACGTTAAACCTGTGGAAAGAATGGAAGTCCCTTTCAACCGCAACAGACGTCGGAGCTCAGTTCAACCACCAAACGTGGCCAAACTTCTTGAGAAAGTCGCTCCGAGCAAGTCGAAACCGAGCGACGAGCGCGCCCTCTACGACCAGCTGAAATCCCAGGGCCTGCACAAGGCATCGCCTCGCCGCAACGTCCGCGTCATCCGTGAAACCGTGACGCGAAAGGTAAATAAATGCACATAATACGCACGAATGTGGCATTACATTCACAAATCCCAACACACACAAACGCACAAAAAGATAAATACATGCACGTACATCCTTTTCACACAAAATCAACTCATTTAGTTCTTGATATCCTTGTCCTCCTCAATACATATATCACGTCACGTTTTTTCTTACTGTGTTTATGATTACAGTACTCTCCGCATAATCGGGTAGGCTCGAGCAGAGCGTTTCTTACCCGATTAAGCGGAGTACCCGATTAACGGAAGAACACGTCTCGTTCACAATAAATTGACACACACGATGTGTGTGTACATGCATTATATACACTGCACCAAACACCTTCACCGTATGCTTAACACGCGTGCTTGCACGGCACATTATACTTACCTTACACCTGCTCAGTCACGAGCAATAATTTACACTCTTTTTATGCACAAATATGTCTTCAGAAAACTTTGTCATTTGACTATAGACCCCTCGCTAACACGCAGACGTTTTCCGAAATGCCCACGTCTCTTTGCGTGCACTAGTCACATAGAACGTCGGGTTACTTTTCGAGAAGTGACTGGGGAAAAGCAAAATTAGGGAGCTTGATTTTCGTTGCAAACTACTCGTATTGTGAATGTTGTTGCGGAGCAAGGGAGGAGCGCAAGTGTGTTCAACTCCTGTCTATCTATGCAGTTGTGAGTGCCAGCTAATGTTCGATTACATTTTGCAAGTCGATGCTGGTACATGACGTATTTTCATGTTTAATCACTCCCCAAATGATCGGTCTTCTTTGCAAATCAAGCAGAGAATGCGATTAGCCGTGGAAAATTTGACATTCGTGATTTCTTAAAGTGTTATATCTGCGATAAGATGTTGGTAGAAATTAGATTAGAAGAAAATTATTTACCCATTTATGTGGAGAGGCAACCCGATTACCAGATAATTTTAGTGTGCATTGGAACTGATTTTGACATTACTACCCAATTAAACGGAGTTTACCTGTTAAAGAGATACCCGATTACGCGGAGAGTACTGTATTGGTAAGAAATATACCAGTGTCACTTTTCAGTGGGTCCCTCCATTTTTCGTACATTACGTTACTGTATTCCTTTGTGATTTCATGAAATCTTTCGTTATTACAAAGATGTATCATAATTTTTCACTCTTGCTGTACACTCAATTTATTTCACAATGTACAATGTACCACTTACATTATTCTTTTGTCACAAGAAAGAAAGAAATGTATTTTAAGTTTTATCTGAAATTAAAGATTAATTTAAATTGAATTGAATTTAATCGAAGAGTGCTGCTGATAATGACAGTGGACTATAACTATCAAAATCATTGATCATAATATATACAGATATCGTCATTAAAATCATTATCTTTACTATTATCAGCATTTTGTGCAATAACGATCGCAGTCATTACTGCTTTTACTATTACTACAGATAGTAATGATTCAAATATACATCGATTTTCTATTTCCACTTCCACTCTCTTAACCGTCATTATTGAGGTGACCAACGCAGACAACGAAGCCATCGTCGAAGACGACGTCGAGGAGGAAGGAAGCGGACGAGGATCAGCAGGAGAACGAACTGATGGTGAAGCCAGAAAGGTCTCTCGAGAAGGGACACCGGACGACGGGGGAAACATGGTGTCCTTCGAGGAATTCGTCATCGTTGACCAGGTGAGCTTTCGAAGAGGGTAGCCACGATCACTAAACTCGTCACTCGGATAGTATTTTTATAATCGATCATCTGTGGATGCATTGTGACGTCATAGACTGTGTGATCTGTATTTTGTCACTCCTCTCTCACGTGCAGATTCATTCGTATTTCCACGTTGTTATCTCTTGCCAATACAGTGAATAAAATGGCAGTGCTCCTCAGAATACTTAGTTTTTTGTGTTGTGTTTGTGTGTGTTTTTGTTGTTGCTTTTTGCTTGCGTGCTTTTCTGTGGCAAATGTTTTGCGTGTACGAGTTTGTACGTACGTGTTTGTACATACCTGCGTCTGTTTTTTTTTCTCTCTCTCTCTCTCTCTCTCTCTCTCTCTCTGATTTGAAGTTCTAGAGCTGGTAGGCCTATATAAGACTGTACAAATGAAATAACAAAATTAATAAGTAAAAACTATCAAAATAACAAGGTTTTCCCACCCATGACATTTTGACTTGTTCTCGGTCGCTTTTTCAATGAATTTATTACGAATGCATGCAGTAATCACGACAACTGATAAAATGCAATTACACAAAAATTCTCCATTGAGTACAAATCCCTTGAAGCGTTTACACTAGTTTTGCTGACATGATGTCATACATTACACCATTCACATTTTTTAAAATAGTTCAATAACCATAGTCTTGTTACACATGTATTATTCTCATGATTGCTACGGCATGATTTCCGCGATATTTTGCGTGAAAGTAGTTGTAGTTAGTGTAAAATGATAAATTAACAAAATATGTTCAATACCATCTCTAATCTCTAAAATCGGTGAAAATGATCCGCAGCACTTTTTAGTTCCATCTCATACATTTCTGTATATTGTGCGTGACAAATTTCGACTACCCCTGTTGCTTGCATATCTAATAAACAGGGAAAGAGCAAATTAAAGGCATAATTTACCATTTGCAGATGAAACAAAAACCCATCATTAGTGATTCAAAATAGGTCTAAAATGTGTGTTAGGGATACAAATCAACAACTGTAAAAATTTGAATCAATGAAATCATTGTTAAGTACTGTTAAATATACAAAATGTAAACAATAGTTATAATAACAATGCTTCCAGACTAAACCGTCTACAGTTACGGTTTAATGAGAAAAATACAGATATCTCCTTATATTTTGGGCTTTATCGCGAAACTTTTATATGATAGGATGTTTTATGGTACGACAGACCTTCACTTATGCATTACATGTCATATCTTGAAATTTTTTTAAATCACTGTTCCCAAAGGTAAATAGGATCTTTAATGTTATTGAGAGGTCTGAGCAGCGGAAGATGTTAGTCACGTGGCAATGATGTAATAATCGATATAGCATGATTGCCCTTTCCAACTCGGTAACATTACGCCTATTATACTGATGATGATGATCCACAGCATTTGTATAGCGCCATATATCTGTTACAGAAACATGCAAAGCAGCAGACTCCTCCAAGAGAGTTAGCCATTGGGCTGGATGCATAAAAGCTAGTAGTTGCTTGTGCTAGCCTTTTGCTTGAATCCGTATGCATAAAAACAAGCAATTGCTTGCGGGCAAAAACTTTTGCTAGCAAGCACAAGCACAAACACAAGTGATACTTCAAGTTTAATCATGAACATCGTACAATACCTTGTATAGTTTGTAAACTTTATCATATTCTGGACATGTTGTATTCTTGCATGTTTCGTTATTTTTGACATTGGCATATTGCACTAAAAGCCTATATCATATCTTTGGAACCTACATCCTACAAGCTTTGCTTTTTAGTAGGTTCCTCATATTACACGTCACTCATAATTGTGTCCTTACACACTTGTGCAATTTTGTTTCAAATTGACTGTTGTGTTAAACACTTTTTTTTCCTGAAATCTAATGGAATATAAAACTTGTTACTTATATGAAATGTGGAATATGGAACATGAATTTAAAAAAAAAAAAATGCTTGTTGCCCGGAAGCAATTGCATAGAGATCAAGCACTGAATTTTGCTTAAAAACCTATGCATAAAACAGACCATTATTTTGCTTACGATTTTCCAAGCTCTGTTAAATGAGCTTGAGCTTTTGCTTAGCTGGGACGTTCACTTTTGAGTGTTATTTTCATATTCATAAACGAAAGACTAAACTTATGCATGCAGGAGTGGTATAAATCTACAAGAAATTCGTCTTAAGTTATGTAAGAAGCTTTTTCGTCTCACCAACGAGAATGTCCAGTGGTTAGCACGCAAAATGTGATGAGAAACAGGTAGGATGTCTGACATCTGTTTGTTTGTTTGTTTGTTTGTTTGTTTGTTCATTTTCCACCTGAGAAGATGGCTGGATAGCCCTTCAGCTACGTTAAGCTGGTCTTCCATGGGGTCCAGTTGGATGTGAGGTGGGACCACTTCACCGGGTTAAACACCCTGCTCTTTGTGATGAATAAATGAAGCTTGATCTTTTACGTGCATGAGTTGTTACTCTCTCACACACGGGACCTCCATTTTGTGTCCTATCCGAGGGACAGAGTATTTTGCTTCTTGCTAGAGGGGACGGTATGCTTACACACAACATTGCTCAGTCCAGACTCGGGTTCGAACCCGGGCCGCGTGATCGTGAGGCAGACGCGCTACCGACTGAGCCAACTCACCGCCCTTAATGATCACCGCCCATGATCTGTCAGTGTCTGTGGAGAGCAAGGAGACGTGCGACCCGGCAGATCCGGGCTACTATGAAGCAGTGATGGGAATCAGCCAGTACATGTGTGTGTTTAGATGTACATGTATGTGAGCGTCTGTGTGTGTGCTTTAAGATTGTCATTTCATACCTCTTCTGCTATGTCAGGAAATGTTTCCGCACACACATGCCCTTTCAAATACATGCTGTCACACCCGCCTTTGTTCTTGTGTTCGCACAGGCGTGACGTCCCTTTTGTTGAAAACGCAAGCAATAAACTATTGCTTGTGCAGGGCCCCGTTGCTAGAAACTTTGCGTTTAAACGCAACTTGCAACTGATTGTCACTGGCCAATCAAAATCATTGTTGCATGCATGTCTTCTTAATAGGGAGACCCTGAGCCAATCAGAATGGTTGTTTCAAAATTAGCAATTATTTGCAATCAATTGCAAATAATTGCTAATTTTGAAACAACCATTCTGATTGGCTCAGGGTCTGCCCTATTAAGAAGACATGCATGCAACAATGATTTTGATTGGCCAGTGACAATCAGTTGCAAGTTGCGTTTAAACGCAAAGTTTCTAGCAACGGGGCCCTGGATAAGTAAAAGGTATAAGCACGTAAGCAAAAGGTTATGCATATGGAATTGTTAGTTTTGTGCATTCGGCCCATTGAATGCTTGGTGAAAATGTGAGTCTTGACTGTGCTGTCCTTGCATGATAAAGCGTTATGTTTGAGACATGATGGGCGATGTTCCGTTGTCTTTAACGCCATTTTCATCCGTGTCTTTTTAAACTCAGGGGATGCAGACCGATCCACTGCTGGATCCACTCGGGGCGTGGTCAAATTTTCCTCCGGTAAGCAAAGATATTGGGTAATAATCATCCTGTTGAATAACGATGTACCTAGAGTTACACCAAGGAGGTTTTATACATGGAGTTCCAACTGGCTGTACTGTATTCAAACAGTTGTCAGATTTCTATTGATGTACAAAAGAATTCCACAGGTGCACTTGTGCCTTTGATGATTGATGTTCCAAGCCGCCGTCTTGGTGAGCAATATGAAGATTCATTTTGAACGTTATCATAATGTTGGCCATATTTTGCTTATTTATTTATTAAATGAAATGAAATTTCACTTAATGATAGAGCATGTAAAACAAAAGTCAATTCCGTTCAGAAATTTGCGCATAGTGTACAGCAGACCTGTATTATGTGAAAATGTTTAAAACTACCATCCTGGAAAGCTGGCTTTGTCACTTTTCGACTTAATTTCCCAAAATGAAACTAACATGTAATAATCTTCAAGTATAATTCTTTATTGATAGATATATCAGATTAGTGCCCGCGTATGCCAAGTCGAGTAATTTTCATCTTCATTTCAGCATTTTTTCCTCAATTTCTGTTCGCGCATCCTCGTGTCTGTACCACCTAGCTTTTATAAGAAGGGATAGCGAAAAGTAATTACCATCACAAAGACATATCTTCCCTTGAAAGTGGCTGGTGATTATGCAATGAGACACGAGTCAATTGTCTTCTTATCGGCGCGGCAGATCCTGTTTGGCACATGCTTCAAATATTTTTGAGCGGCGGCTTCGAACATAGATCAAAGGGAATAACTCTGTTGTTACTCCATCTCTTCAACCTCCTTGGTCACACTCATTGCCATCTTGATATTATTCTTGTCGGTGTTGCAGGCTTTCTACGCACAGAATACAGTCAGAGCTGCTTCATAATGCACGTTTGATTGCAATCAATAACTAGTATACACGATCGTGATGCGTAGTCTATTTTGTGTCGGAGCATTGGTTTGCATTATCCTGCCTTTTTCTACATACATTATTTTATTTTTAGCGTTCGTATTTCATAATCAACATCTGATGAATAAGGCGTCACCATCATACGCAAAATCTGATTGAGTTATAGATACGAATCCGTAACGTGAATAAAACTTTCGGGAGAGTCAAACAACATAAAAGACACCGAAGATCATAAGCTATAATAACAGTCGTTAAATAATATACCTGGAAAATTTACTTTATTGTATCAAATAACAAATATGACTTGGGTTTACACTACTAGGTCTAAACCCGTGGGCATTCTGATACCTTTGAACAATTAAGCATATGCCTCCATGCCCATACAGGGATAGTGATCATGGAATTAGTGCGGGTATTTGTTAACGGAAAAAAAAATGTGTAAAATTTTAACGGAATTAAGCACAATGTCTAAATTTCCGATAAATTTCCGATAAATTCGATAAATACACCGTATTTACTTTGCCAAACGTATCTTCGTCCGATGTAACTAAACCGTATCATCTTCTCTTCATTGTCAGAGCACATTCGGAAATATGGCCCAGAAGCGCTCCGCGTCACCCCGGCGACCTAGGGTCAACAACTCACTTCCGATTCCCCCTCCTCCCGAAGAGTGGACGCAGTACGACCCAACCCCCATCACTGGGCCAAAGGCACTGATGCAAGACAAGAAACGCGGCCAGAAGAAGAACGCAAGCCGACCGGGCTCTGCTGTTGACGTCATGTTCTTCGTCAACCGCGAGGTAGCGCCATTCTCATTTGATCGTCTGCTACCTGATCTAATAAAACGATGGAACATTTCAAATGCCCAGATTTAAGCCCGCCGCACACTATACGACTTATATACGACTGATGGACTTTGGATCCGAAATCAATCACAATAGTCTCAGATCCACATTCTGTCAGTTTATATTCGTGAGTGGTATAGTGTGCGGCGAGCTTTAAAGTCAACGTTACAATGTAATGATTGATCTATAATGCATAATTATTAAGACACACACGCACACACACACACACACACACACACACGCACACACGCACACACATGATTATGTGGCATAATCTTATAGATGTCAGGGACATAGCATTTGATTGTATGGCTGTGTATCCCTAGCTTGCGCACAATAAACCTTAACATGCCTAGTCATCCATGTCTTACTATAATCCTCAATCTATCTAACTAAAATCAATGTTACATGAGGTCTAAATAACTATACATCAACGTTATACACTGTACTATAATCTTGTTTGAACCATGGGAGTGTCATTTACAACCATGCAAATTGGATTTTCTTGTCTATTTCCTCTCAATCCAAACCATCAAGCTCGCCCGCATTATAAGCGGTATCCGAGGGTTCACGGCCTACGTGGGCCGACTGCTCACTCGTGAGATATCGGCACTGACGGAAGCCAACGAAGACATCCGAAGACAAATGTCCGAAAGGTCGCTTCGACGAATCGAAAGAGTGAGCGCCACACCCTTTACTTCGCACATTGTTCATTCACTATTACTGGTCGACCATGCTTTCAAGTGCACTGAACAATTCACATGATTATACGCTATCGTTATGTCTTCGAGTAAAAGGTAATAGTTGGTGAAAGTAAGTAAAATAAGTGATATAAGTGTCTGTGTTTTACAGAAAATTATCATTCGTTATTGGAGCCCACTCGGCTTGAAATTAAAATTGATTTGAGAACAGAAAAAAGAAAACCATGGCTGCATTTGATTCATATGCTTAATATTATTATGTTACATGCACACACTTTGCCTTTCCTTCAAACAGAATAATCAGTTGATGTGATACTGTCCAAAATCACACGGGTACAAGAGCGAAGAAAAAAGCAATTAAAAGAGCAGTATCAAAGCGGTCAAAGGCTTGATTACCGTAGACTCAACCAGTGCCCACTTCCGGGGTTTTTTTTTTTTCTGTGTATATGTACACGTACCTTTTTTTGGGGGGGGGGGGGAGGGGGAAGCAAAGAACATCTACGTCATCATTATTCAAAGAAATATCATGACTTTGTATTTATTACGTCACATTTAATGTTCAATCCCACAGATGATTGGCAATCTTGACACAGAAGAAAAAGAGGAGGAAACCGCAAAAAGTGCAGCTCCTGTCATCCGTAGAGGGCGCTTTGAACTAATGCCCAAGAATAACCAAGCGTCCCATTTCGTCACCAGGTCGTCTTTCGCGCCATATTCCCAGGGCAGAAGGTGGGGTTTGAAAACAAGAAGTTTACAAAACCAGATCAAGATAAAGCTGAGATTATCATTGCCTTTCACAGTGTAGTTGAAGAGCGAATATGAGCACAGTTCCCTTTGTGTGTGGGTGTGTGTGTGTGTGTGTGTGTGTGTTGCTATTGTTGTTTTTATTCGCTGAACATAAGATTCTAGCCCAAACGCACAGGTGATCGATTCATAATAATTACATGTAGGTTCAATGACAAGAAAATACCATGAAATTACGTAAAGCATCGAGAAGACACCTACACACTATTGAAGGGACATTCCAGACGATTTTCATAATAAGAGTATTTATTTCACATCATGTAGTACATAAATCGACAACTCCCTGTATAGATTTGTGGAATTTATTGTGGTTCTTGAGCAGAGAAACAATACTTTGAAAAACCTTAAACAAATTACACTGAACAAGGATGGTGACGTAGAAGGCTCACATATTTCAGAAATGATAGCAGTGTAATTCCATAACAATACCGCTTGCTTGCGAGTTCACCTGTCTATAATCTATGCATGCTTTCTTCTTTTGTTCTGCTTCCTTGAGCCCCAACTCATGCATTCTTATGGTGACTCTTCCATGTCATCATCCTTGTTCATCGCAATTTGTTCTATTTTTTAAAGATATTCTTATTCTTCATCCCAATTATCACAAATTCTGAAACTCTGTCCTCAGTATAACTAATTTATAGTTGTACAAATGTAAAAATCTGAGAATCACCCGGAGGTCTCCTTTAATGATTATAATGGATTCTTGTGAGGCGCACATGTCCATCAACTGATCCAGTTGTCCAACAATACATGCACTCTAAAAACGCAATACAATGATGATACAGGAATCAATAAATCAAATCAATCAAATCAAATCAAACTACTCACGCCCATGGTGCTGAATGAAAAACGGGTAAACAAACAAACAAACAATGCGTAAAAATCCCAAGTGAGTGTTGAGGTAACTACATGTATCTTTGTACACAAAACGATTGACTTACAAGCAGTTATCAAATATTGAACATAAATCGAAATTTAGCAGAATTCAAAACGTTAAACTATCCCTTGTCTGTAAAACATTGTTTTTGAAATACGACATTCCTGTATAGCATCTGACTAATCCCGTTTCAACGACACGCTACAAATTCCCAAAAGAATCCCCAAATTTATTCGTTTCTTAAAGAATTTTTCAATTATTATTTTTACTATTTTATTATTGATAAGCGCACACAGCAGTCTTATTAAAGAATGGTTATTATTGTTGTTGTTTGTAAGCCTAATGAATGCTGTTTTCCGTCTATTTACTGTCGTAAACATATGAATTTTGTCGTTTTGTCACATGGACTATGCAGGGTCGTTCCGTCACATCGGACCATGTCTGTGGGTGCTTCAGAGGACGACAGAGGGCGCTTTGGGGATAGCACATTGGGTGAGAATTGAAAAAGAAAAAAAAAAAAAAACGAACAATGCAACGCAATCATTGGAGAAATCAAACCAATGATTACGTCAGTACAGGGTGTCATGATCCGATAAAAAAAAAAAAAAATCTAAAGCCGTTTATTGAAGACTTGACCAGATTATAAATAATCGTGCAGTTTCCTTAATATGGAAAATGCATTTTATACCAAAATCACCCAGTACTAAATATCTGGATTTTTGTGACAATAATTATGAATGTAAGCTAGGAGCTTTCATGTGTGTGTGTGTGTTTTGAATTTCATAACAGGTCAAAGATTGATAAAGACACATGCTCTCGTTTGAAAAGCGAATATTTTGGTTGCCATGGCACATACAAAGAAAGATATTTCAACTGCCAATGTTATGCTCTTCAAAGACTACAGGATAAAATCAAGAAAGCAATCAGAGACAGACTATCTGACGCGCATCTTATCCGTATTTGGTATGTATGCGCAGGGACGGATAGGGGACAACTTTCAGCGCCTTTGGTGGCGGAATATCTTCTGCGCGCAGACGAAGAGGCTCAGCGCCGATTGGTGGCTGAGTTGGGCAGTGGGCGGAGCTTTCTGACGTCAAACGAGCGATGGAACATGGAGGTAGATCTTATTGGCCAACATGCTAGTGACGTACTACGGGGAATCTGCGACTTCTTCAAAAACACCGTAGATCAGCAGGTGATGACGCCGCGTGTATCTGTAGGAATTCTAAGATCGGAAAAACACATGTTGCTTGTTCCGTGTGTCAGGCAAATCCCATGTACAGAATGTCATTTTCCTTTGAACGTAAAGATCCTTTGATTTCCTTTTTCATAAGGCATGAAAACTTACAAGTCGTGGAACATGTTGAACTACTTTACAGAATTTTGTGGAATTCTCTCTCTCTCTCTATTTCCTTTACATTGTTGTACTTTTAGGACATCACGTGAAGTCTAGCCATTAGATCCATCGACAAGGGCACATGAAAGGATCTAAACAAAAATTGTTAATTGTAAACGTTCATAATTCCTGAAACCCTTGTCCAAATTTCTGAAAACTTTAACATGTTCAAAAAATTGATTACAAAATCGACGTAAGAATTTCATGCATTTGAATAATTACACAGTACCCGCTGCATGCCATGAGGATTAGAACCAGCTCTGACTGTCGGGCGGAAGATCGCTGGTTTAGTGGATAAGATACCTGCTCCCTGTGAGCAGGAGATCACAGGTTTGAATCCTTCTCGAGTAGGTATGCCCGTGATTTCTTTATCATGGCTACTCCTAGAACACTGATCAAAGTGGAGCGTATTTACGTCGATGTATGTAGGGAAATTTATCTATCAGTTGTAATAATTCATCAAAAATTGTTTTCTACCATTATTTTTTTTTCTCTGCATTAATCGAATCACCATACATTGAGTCTCCTTTGATGCTTAAAATAGATTCTGCTGTAAAATATGCTTTCTATGATGTGTCAATTTGCTTCCTTAGATGACAGAGCACGCCGTGTTAACAGAGGGATGGAAGCTGCGGGAGGAGTGTGAGCTCGCCATGGGAGGAGGACGGGTAAGCTTGATGCCATGGCAACATGGCCCTCTCTTTCTTTCTTTTATTAACGTTCTGAAGCGAGTTATCTTTCTTAAGTCGTATATGTATTTGTATTTCAGGATTGGATTAGGACTTTACATACTTCGTACATATTTTAAGACTGGAAATAATTATGGTATTCCAAATTCATGTAATCTATGGTTCTTATTATAAATCGTTACGTCATCAAAAAATGTAAAATAACTTTGGCCGCTGATTGATCTTCCCCTTTTCTTTCTTCCCTCTCTGTTTATCTCTTGGGAGTAAGACGCCCTCTTTCGTTTTATAAACCATATCACCTTGAAACCGTCTTAGGTCTGGTCCATCGCAGGCAAGTTGACATTTTACTAATTTAGATGAGCAGCCCTGTTTTATACTCAGAATTTGAATTGAGATACACAGTGATATTCATTTCTCCGCCGTGAAAACATTTCATGCGGCTGGATTCAAGGCTATCCCTCATCTGATGATTATTGAAATGCCGCTGATCATATGAACTCCTTGGTAAGAATAGGCGTTTTCACATCAGCCCGATAAAAATTCAAGCTCGAGATATTTTTCGCAGAAAGTAGTCAACAAAATAGCGCGCTATTTCGGAACATCGGGCTGATGTGAAAACGCCTAATGATTACAAATTAAACGAGAGCAGCTGGCATAACATGCTACTATCTTCTCGAATCATTGGTCTATAAATACAGGTTGAGGGAGACATCCCGCTCAATCTGAAGCGTTCGGTCTCACACGGCAGCTTCCTTGAGGTAAGACCGCGTGCAGTCAGCAGTTACTGCTCCGAAAGCCAGTTGTCATTTTGGTCAGTGGAAAATGCTCAGTAGGCCTTGAAAGTCAAAAGTCATTACCCGGGGTATACTGACAACATCAACAGTATCAACAGCTCTAACAACACTAACAACAACAAAAACTATATACTACTACTAATTCTATTCACAAAATGAATGATAAGTGTACCATTCTCGTTCCTGTATTATCATTATCATTACGTGGCCTATGTATAAGTTGCCTGATGTCACCTTATTAATCATAAATGATGGAGATGTAATAGTCCATATGAATATATATATATATATATATATATATATATATATATATATATACATGTTGAGATAAACATATTGAGTTTTCACCTATTGGCCACACGAAGAATGAAGAAGCAAACTGGTAATGCATTTTTGTCCAATAAAACACGAGTTTATTCGACTCAAATTTTCGGCGTCCTACGCCTTCTTCAGGAGTCTTGACAAGACTCCTGAATATCATATATAAAATATTCATTCAAACACACTCCGTTCTAGCCTCGTCCAGCTTCTACACATCAAAGTGTGAAGGACATTTTAGAGTCGGGTCTTTTTTCCTCATCTGGGAAAAAACCCCGAGATTTTTGTCTAGGATAAACTGCTTCGTTTAATCATTAAAAGTTGTTACAATGGAAGAGATATGTCGTTAGACAGTTTGGTTCCTTTGCACATTAATTAGATTTTAGAAACATGAGCCAAATTAGATAAACGAAGCAACAACCAAGCACCTAAAGACATCTTTAGGTTCTCTCTGGTCTATTTCATGCATAAATTTTATTATAATAGGCCCATTATAAGATCAAGGGTAGCATTTATGATGGAACGCAATGTAGCAAAAACAAAAAAAAAGTTACTGAAATCAAGAGACTATAACCTTGACATAGCAAAGTCGGAATGTTCGGAGCTTGGGTATTTGTTCCAAGTTCATCGTGTTACTGTCGGCAACTAAGGATAGTCCGGTGGTAGTGTCGCTCCCCGGACAGTAGTAGCTGACAGGTTCGAGTCCCGCGGTTCTTTTTTTTTCTGATATTTTTATTAAAATTATAGATCTTATAAAACAAATTTGGAGAGGGAGATAAGTTGAAAACAAACAATCAAATAAACTCACACCTAAAGAACGTTCCTGTCGGCATCTGTTTCGTCCCTCAGCCGAACCGCCACATCTCGACCGCGCCAAGGAACTCACACGCCCATGTCATGCCACCGCAGTCAAAGTCGCTAAGCAGCGTACAGGTATGTCCAGCAACCATAACACCTCGGCAACGCCGTGGAACCCGCTACGAATTGATATCATCAAAGGTTCCCTAAAATACAAATGCAAGTTAATCTGTGTTGATTTATGATACCCTCAACATCACATTGTGGTGAAACGACCGAATATCTAGAAATATTCCAAAAAAACGTTTAACTATTTTTCTTCAGATTACTTTGATACGCCCACAAAAAAAAAAAAAAAAAAAATCCTTCCCAACCAATATTCCTGTTTTGACCTCATCCGTCAATTATGTTGTTAGTTACACTAATATCATAAAATATGGAAGTTATGTTGAGTCGAGGGGAAGATGCATTCCAATGGTTTTTGTTAAACATATCAGTTTAGCCATGATTGACAGATGAGGTCATAACAGGAATGTTGGTTTGAAAGGATTTTTTGTGGGCGTATCAAAGCAATCTGAAGAAAATAGAAGAACAAATAGTTAAAAATGAATGGAATGTTTCTAGATATTCGTTTCACCGCAAAAGTGATATTGAGGGTATCATAACTCAACACAAATCAGCAGGCATTTTGTATTTCAGAGAACCGTTAAACTTTTGTACATGTAGTGATGTGCAAATTGGGTCACATTTTTTTTTTCAATTTCGGGTTTTAGTGATAACCCATTTTCTCTGGTAATATATACAGTGTAATACGTTCTTGCTTTACTCATTGTTATCATTTTGTTGTTTGTGCTTACCTTTTTTCTGCTGCTATACTCTTGATTCAGGCAATTAGCCAAAAGGGAATGATCGATCGCCTTATTCATTTTTTTTTCTTGCTGTTTATCATAACTTTAGTACTAGCGATATGGATTTTTCCCCCTGACACTCCATGATAGCACTCGCACAAAATCGCACTGAAGCCATCGCGCCGCCATCGTAACATGTACATCGCCCACACATTTTCGTACGGAGCCCACGACCTCACGTGAGCTAGGTGATAGTCTGCATCGGAAAATACATGCAAATCCCCAAAGAGTGTGTCTGGTAAGATGGCGGCGCGGCGGCTTCAATAGATATTGTTTGTACAGCGTGGATGGGCCAACGAGACATCCGCATACTTCCTATAGAGATTAGTGGTTCTTCCACGCATGTACCTACTACAAACATGGACTATGAGCGGAGGTCTTTCTTTGATCGTATCATCATCGCCCCCGCCCGATTATGTGCGTGTTTGGACGGGAACGATTGTGTAATAATGCAATCCCATCGTATCAACACACTGACATAGAACCGTTTAATTCTATCTTGCCGATTTGCCCTTTCAGACTCAACTGCTTTTAGACAAACACAATCTCAAAACATGACAAAGTTTGTGAATAAATTACGTCCTCACTTTTGAACACGCATATAACGTTGCTTAAATAGTAAGACATATATAAATGTTGCTACCGTTTCTGTCCATGTGTAGCCTGAAGCAATATTATAGTGCGAAATTTGACCCAAAAATATTGATTACAAATCACCATCAACTTGCCAGAATATTTGCTCTCTCCTGTAAAGTACGTGCAGTTCACAAATGAAAATGCTTCAGCGATAATTTCCCAAAATGCAGTGCAATTGCTCATGCATTTTTCTTGATTTGATTTGATAAAATTATCATTTCTGCGCATGTAGATTTTAGATATATCAACATGCTCAAGGCGCTGTCTTGGTTTTATCCAGGCTGGCTGTCGGCGGTGATAATAACATCAAGGCAGGAAAGCATGCTTTAAATGTTGTAACGCTTTTGACAGAAACAGGTGCATAAATTAATCTACGAGCGACAAAAGTTCATGTGCACTCAGTCCATGTTCCACATCATCACCCCTCCAGAGCTCCCATCGTTACCTACCTTCTCTGATGATTCCCCGGGGCTACAAGCCGACAAACCGTGACGAGCTGGTGGTTCCTAAGGCGGTGCTCCCAGAAAAGGGCATGGTGAGACTGCTAGCTCACGGGAAGGCAGACGAGTCGATGACGGACGCCGACAAGACCGGCGGTAAGCGTCGACTGTACTCTCTTGGCGAACCAAAGATAAGACTGTCATTCAGCTTGACTTTAATAAAGGGTATATAGTTTTGGTTGAGACGGGAATTAAGGTTATATTTTTTTTAAATAATCAGAAACCTTGAACATAAAAAAATGAAGAGCATACGATTTCAAGAGGGACTGAAAGGTTATTTGATAAAAATTGGTTTTGAAATGGCAGAGATATCCAAAAGCATCGTGGTCCTAGTCAAAGGTGGGATCCACCTTTAATTTGGACCACCCTGGTTTGATTTGGTTATGAACATCTCAGCCATTTTATAACCGATTTTCAACAAATAAACTTGAAGTTCCTCAGGAAATTGTATGCTCTACAGGTACTTTACGGCAATGGTCTCTGATTGCCTCCAGAAAACTTAAAACCCGAGTCCCCATCTCAACCAAAACTATACCATCCCTTTAATTCGCACTTCATCTGAAGCCTACAACCTCACACCAAGTACTGTGACACAATTATGATGTCATGATCCACAAGAGTATCCAGCTTGTGCAGTAATTGCCCAAGAATGATTACTACTGCGAAAAGAAATGCCTTGAAGTATAAAAAGAAATAAACGGACAAAATATTAAATGTGCTACATGTCCCTGAGAAAAGATATGAATATTGGAAAAGTCAAATAACAGTCCCTGATGATATCATTTGGGATAATGTACACAAGATTAATTTTACTTGCACTATTGATACTAGGCTACGCTCTTTTTATTTTAAAGTTTTTCACAAATCCATAGCTTTGAATGCATTTTTGTATAAAATTAAAAGGAAAGATTCACCAAACTGTACATTTTGTGGGAAAATGGAAGAGACTATGGTTCATTTGTTTTGTGATTGTGAGAAGGTTGTACCAATTTGGAGATATGTAGTAAACATAATAGAAATCCACATTAATAATTTTAAGCTCTCCAATTTTGAAAAATTATTTGGTTTATTATCAGATCAGTTTTTAACATACCTTGTATTAGTTGTAAAATATTACCTTTATATTTGTAAATTTAGGAATGAAGTACCAACTGTTGATTTTTTTAAGAGTTTCATTAAGAAGCAAAAAGAAACAGAGTATTATTTAGCTAAGAAAAGAAATAAGCTTACTTTACATTTAAAAAATGGAGGTTTGATTTATGATATGTTTAAATGTTACTTTAAAACTGTCTCATACCCCTTGGATTAAGTTTATTTCATACTGTGTATTGGTATGCTGAATACTTGTCATTGTATTTTGCTCATTGGAATCACCATGATCTGTCCCTGATACAAAGTAGTACTACATTGTAGTTAGTGAATTTGCCGGCCCTCTGTTTGGCCTTTATGTTTTCTCCAGCTTTGTTGGCGCGCCTTGGATATGAATTATTTGCTCAATGGTCTTGGAATTTTTTTGGCTCTAATTTTTTTTTCTTTTTTTTTAACAGCCTATAATGTAATCTTTTCCTGTCAGGGATCTCCAGGTCTGATTTAGGCTTTATGTAGTGGTTTGAATTACAATGCTAAAGATGTCTCGAGATGAGTTGAGAATGTGTAGTTTTGAGGAATGATTAGATGAGTAAATTTTGATTGTGTAGGATAAGGTGTGACTTTTGTCGTTGAGTAAGAGGGTATGGTCCTCTTTCAGACCTGGGGACCCCACTGGGGGAGCCACTCTCCCTGGGTGTGCTATGAGACGGGGGGTCTTTGAGGAAGCTTTGCATTACTACATATTGATGAATCATGGTGGTTCTCTTTTTATATTATCTCTGAATTGCTCTTGTCACTTTTTTTCTTCTTTTTTTCTTTTTCTTTTTCTCGTTTGTGCTGATTGATGATTATTTGTAAATATTGTGATTTCATGTGATTTCGAAACAAAACATATAAATTTAAAAAAAAAGGAAATAAACGGAGAATGTTTACATTGTTGTGTGGATGCGTTTGCAGATGAAGCAAAAACCCAACATTAGTGCTTTAAAATGGTTCTAAAATATGAGTTAGGAATAGAAATAACCACAGTAAAAATTTGAATAAGTAAAATCGATGTTAAGTATTGTTGAATATACAAAATGTGAACAATAGTTATAATAAACAAATGTTTCCAGACTAAACAGTGTGCAGTTACGGTTTATTGAGAAAAATACTGATATCTCCATATATTTTAGGCTTTATTGCGAAAATTTTATATATTAGGATGTTTTGCGGTACAACAAACCCACGCATATGCATCAAAAGCGATATCTTGAACATTTTTAAAATCACTGATCCCAAAGGTAAACAGGACCTTTAACATTAAAGAGAAATGATCAAACAGCCAAATGCATTCACTATTTTACATTTAAAACAGTCTTTTGCTGCACCTCGAGGTGAGGAGTGAATACCACGTGACATGTGTTCCGTCAGTTCAAGTTCATGAAGAGATCAAAACAGCGTAGAACAACATTATAATCTTCAACAAATCCTCTTTTCTTACTTTTGTGGCCATCAATGATATCAAACTTTAACAAGTAAAGACGTCACCCACACTTACCTAAACCAATGCTGCACACTGGCACTGGTCCAACGATCCCTGACCAGTAAAAGCAGTGGCGGACCAGTAACCTTATCATGAATTGAACAGTAAAATGTGCAAAAACTGGGCACATACTGGTCCCACCTGTCTGACCAGTAGAAAAAATGGGTTAGTGTGCAGCCCTGCATGCCTGAACCATTCTTAATTTTATGTTCAACGAAATTCTGTTTTGATATGCCAGAGGGTAAGAAGGGGCACCGCCCAGCACCCCATTCCTTCCGGAAACTCCAGGAGAAGCAGAAAGGGGTGATGCAGCGGGCCGGTCCTGATAGGAAGGAAGTAACTACCTTAAAGAGCATTCTCGCCGAGTTGGAGGTGACTTGTTACCTTGGTCTATTACTTTATCCCTCTTTAATGTCCGTTTGTATATATCATAGTTTGTTGAGAATTGATGAAAAGTGCTCGATGCTGCAAAGCAGAGCATATTAGGCGTATAGGTATACCTGTGCTTTGGCGTCTGATAATAATTGTCCGCTACCGGCGGTTTCCACGCTGTGGCGATCTTCAGGCAGACTGACAGTCAAAGTCATGTGCTTCTGTGTTTATGTGGCGCGGTGAATCGGCTTGACGCTTGGATGGTTTGCCTGTTTCGGTGTCTACTTTTTGACATTTTAATTTGGATACATACCCAACGGATAGTGTGTGTGTGTGTGTGTGTGTGTGTGTGTGTGTGTGTGTGTGTGTGTATGTGTATGTGTTATATATATAAATA
The DNA here is from genome assembly GCF_964275005.1 of Diadema setosum. Taxonomy (NCBI): domain Eukaryota; kingdom Metazoa; phylum Echinodermata; class Echinoidea; order Diadematoida; family Diadematidae; genus Diadema; species Diadema setosum. Next base: position 29,888,960 of record NC_092705.1, on the reverse strand, counting down.
TATATATATATATATATATATATATATATATATATATATATATATATAGATAGATAGATAGATAGATAGATATATATTATAGATACATTGTATAAAACCATGATGAATGGTCTGCGTGTTGAACCAATAACTTATTATAGAATTTGAGAAAAGGGGGAAGAGAAGGTTCTAGAATGCATTTCAAATCCAAAAGGAATGTTTGTTAAAACCGGATTTTTGACGTACGGTAATCATGTGTCTTCTTCAGGGCGACATCATCTATATGTTACTTAGTGTACAAAACACACATACATACACACTCATATAAGCATAGGCCTATCATATCTATTTTTTGCGTCTTTTTCATTTTCTGTCTTCATTATCAATAACAACGCAAACTGCTCTGCAAAAAAAGGAAAAAAATTATTACAAATCTCATTTCCATCGGGAGCATCAGCGATTTCTTTTCATAAGTACCTAATCATAAACGACTTTTTAAATAAAAAGAATTGAGGGGACACGACAATCAGAAGACAGGAATACATTTTTATGAGATACTCCCGATACTTCCTTCATGTCAACAATGACTCATCTTCACATAATTAAATATGGATTACATTCTCTTCTTCTGTTTCTTAATTCTCTCCTATTTATTCCTATTCGTCTTCTTTGCTTTATACCATTTTTAATTCTTTTCCTCCACAACTCGCTTTTTTTAAACAAATCTTCAGCTACCTGAGCGAAGTCCTCAGAGTTCGTCACTCCCTGCACGTGAAACCGTTCACTCCAACACGCCGGTAGCTGGAACGACAGGCAAATTTCCCCTTGCCCCCCTGCAGTACAGCTCGACACAGCGAGTCATGAGGGACGCAAAACGGCAACTCAAGCACGGGGACGCAGTGAGCGGCAGATTGACTGTCATCTTCTCTCGTTAAAAACGGCAATGACTGGACAACAGAGGGCGCAAATTCCTCTTGACACCCTTTTCTACGTTGCGCAGTCTTATCTTTATGAAATTGTAAACTTTGTACATAGACGTTTCTTTTATACAAAAAAAGCAAAGTGTACATACCTGTAGTTCGTTGACCCCGAGTTCCTATATGAAGTTGTGTTATTGAACAGATGGTGTGTGTGTGTGTGTATGTGTGTTTGTTTGTGTTTTATTCTACCCTTTTGTCAGACTTTGATGTAGGGCCTACTTATATAATTGTGAATGTGTCAATGGTATGAAAGAAATTACAAAAAAACATATCGGGTGTTACCATTATCATTTGCTGTTATTACAGTCAGCTTCAATGTCACAGCAGCACGCGACAGATATTCAGCGATAGCCATTGAAGGAAACCCGAACCCAATCGGACAATTGATGCAAAATTTATGAATCTTTAAAGTTTTGATGTTGGAACCGCTGGATGAGGAGACTACACGTACTCGAAGTTATAACGTGTGTGTGGAACAACATATAGAAAATAGGAAATTTCCACACAAATTCACTTTCTATAATGTAGCATAATGACAGAGCACTTGACTAACCGCTTTCAGAAAGCAGGGGGAATTATTGCTACCCTTAACATTTGTCAGTGTCAAGTTGATTGACTGTGTAATTTTCAAGAAAAATAAATGTTTGAGAAATACCCTTCTATTTTCCTTATTATTGTTGTCCATACTTACGCGATAACCCTTGTAGCCTAGTCTCATCCAGCGATTCCATCACCAAAACTCTAACAATTCATAACTTTTGCATCGATTGTCTAATTTCCTAAAACATTCATTGATGTGTTCTATTAATGTTGCTGCTTTCACTCAATCCACATTGCTCTTTGGGTTTGGGTTCCCTTTAGGTACCACTCTCTCCATGCCTGCTCTCCATCAAGTGTTTCCTTTTTCATTATTATATTATGCACATGCAAATCACCAACTTACTACACAACATCACTACGGATACAATGTATACATTATTGTATATTATTGTCATCACGGCATCACTTCAGTACACTGACGGACAGACTGTATAGAAACAAACAACTCTACTTCTACGTACATGTGGAGAAACAGTGATGGTTAATTCATCAGCGTGAACACTAATAGTGAGTCAGAATATTGAGTATTTAGTAACACTTATTTATTGGATTGTTTGTCCATTTTGAATGGAAGTACACCGCAAGCAAACAAACGAGCAATAGTACAATACGCAATAGTAAATTTCTCAAAATGCACAATTCTTACAATTTACATACCTGTGTATGTCTTACAAAGTACGTCATATTAGATCATGGCTAATAATGCATTATTAAAGACATCGTACAAACTCAGATTACATTTAATCAAAATTCGATATTATGAATATTGAATCATGCTCAGTGGTTTAATCATTATGTCTTCTATAATTTCTTAAAGTTGTCCATTATAAATGTGACAACAATTAAACAACAGTAATGATGGTGTCTTCGAAATGGCATTGATAAAGACAGTGGAACCTTTTCTTAATGAAGTTTGATATAACACAATCTAATAACAAGCTGACTTTGCAAAGTCCAGCTGTTTATATTTCTTTGTTTGTGTACCCCGATTCGGTGAGATCCCGATTTTTTTTTTATGCGAAGGTAATTGTCGGGGTCTGTAGGTCCTCGGTGATGTAGAGTACCAAAGTGTAATTTCATAGCCATTCATTGCCATGGAAACTGGATATAAATAACCTCACCTTTCCGGAGTGTTCATGGGCCCAAGAACAAAAGCAAGAACATGCTTGTCAGCCGCTGAAACTCGGAAGTGTTTTATTTTCTTGTCAACAAATTAAACCCGAAAGTGGCACCGGAAATATTTTTGCGTCCCGCCCCACTCCCCCTCTCTCCCTTTTTACGGAATTCCTGGATCCGCCCTTGCTTCGGTGAGGCAAACGAGATATCTCTTTGGTAAGGGTCTACCTTCGGAACGATATCGAGTAACCTCGGTTGTTACATGTCCTTCACAATGTGGCTGTAACACGTCAGTTCATTGTGTGAAGCAAATGAAAACATAATTATCTTACTCATCTTGCCAACGTTTAACCTTACAAGTATTTTCTCAACCGTCACTGGCAGTGTCAAATTAAAACACTGGGACAAACGTTGCACTTGTTGCTATGGGTCTGGCAAGCAGCTAGTACCACAGGTATTCTGTTAACCCTCGTGGCTGTCATGGCAACCGATTTACTGCAAAATATGCATGATTAACAATGCATCTTGGCACCGTTCAGTTGGAATGAGCATTGAGTGTTATAGAATCCATTCTTGTCAAGAGCTGCTTATCATTCATTTTGGGTTTTTTTTCCGATGATAGAACAAAAAGAAACAAAGACATCCTCAAAACAAACTTACCTAGAACAAAAACAAATCGAAAAAATAGAATAAATCATGTGGACCTTTGATATCCTTACATACTACTTTTGTGATACTCATTTAGTTACTCTACTCTTACTCTATTTTCGTTTACTTGCAAATAATAATACACTGACAATAGTTATAATTAGCAAGCAAGAGACACCGAGAAACACTAGGGCACAGGACACGGTAACAGTCATAAAAGTATGTATAACAGTGACTCCCGTTATAACGAATTCCTCGGGACCCGCATTTCGTTATAACCGAACAAATAAACAATTTAAAAAAAAATAGAACGGATAGTATTGCGGCCTGAATTTTATTTTGTTGTAACCGGAATTTCGTTACAACCATGTTCGTTATAACGGGAGTGCACTGTATTATGATCAGCACTTGCTATTCGGCGGACACAACGTTGGTGGCTTCCTCTTTTTTTTTTTTCTTTTTTTTTTCGGGGGGGGGGCGGCCAACGAGTGTCTAGACTAAAAGATGTCATGACTTTAAGACTGAAACCAAAAATAAAATGATGTGAAATATAAAGACAGACTCAGAGGCTAGGAGAGGGGGAACAAAGCGACGAACCTCCCACATCACCACCTCCACCACCACAAATCAAAGCATGGAAGCTTGAGGCCAATCAAAGTTGGGGAAGCCTTTATAATCAGCCCATTCAACGCCAGTTTTTGTTATGTAGTCTGGGTGGCTAATATCAACAAATAGATAGGCCTACTTGTATTGATGAAAATGATGTTTGTCTAAAGAAGTATACTAGTAATACTAGACTACAATATAGGGGGTGTTTCACGAAGACTTTACGTCGGACTTAAGTCGAAGATAAGATGGACTAAAACTTATCCTGTATGAAAACGTCCCCCAAAATTTTATTTATACAACTGTATATGAAAGTTAGAACATCAATGAAGAAGCGCACATCGTACCATTATTTTCAGTTGATCTAAAAAATAAAGATCGACTTAAATTCTATCTGAATCATCCTCCCTGTAAACGGAGAATTGCATGGTTATAGGTCATAATTGATGTTCATACATTTTTTTCTATTTCTGCCTAATTGTGTCCTGGAAAAATAATGGAGAGGAAACTGCCTGTGTTCAAAGTTCTCCAATGAAATTTGAATGATTTTGAGAGGAAAAAGCAACAAATTTAACATCACAACAAATCTAACATCACAAATAAATAAATATATTGACATCCTTATTACGTGTTGCTAAGCGGAATTATTTTTCGCGACAGTTTGTTAAATATAAACATGATGTGAAGAGTACGTGGAAGGTGATTAACGAGACACTCAAATACAAAACCAATACTGATCTTCCCAAATATATTTCGGCGGACGGCCGGCAGATTAACGATCCGGTTAGCATGGCGGAATCTTTTAATAATTATTTCGCAAGTCTTGGTCCACATCTTGCCAGTAAAATCCCGAAATCCCCAACTGAATATCATAGATATTTAGGTAATATGAATCCTCAATCAATATTTTTTTAACCTATTGTTGAAGAAGAAATTGTTGATATCGTTAAGAACATAAACGATAAAAAAAGTTCAGGATATGATGGAATTACAAATTTTCTTTAAAAAAATGTTTTGAATCAAATCATTTCTCCTTTAACATACATTTTTAATCAATCTCTAGTTAATGGTAAAGTCCCCAATAAAATAAAAGTTGCAAAAGTCGTCCCTATCTTTAAGAAGGGACAGAAAGATTTGGTGAATAATTACCGACCAATTTCTCTATTGACTTCGATCTCTAAAATCCTTGAAAGGTTAGTTTACACGCGATTATTGAAATTTCTCACAAATCATAATATTTTATCAGATTCTCAGTTTGGTTTCAGAAAACATTATAATACAACCCATGCTTTACTCACTTTTATAGACAAGGTAGCTCATGCTATAGGCCTAGATAATTTTGAGCATACAATTGGAGTTTTTTTTTTATTTCTCTAAAGCTTTTGATACGATAGATCACGAAATTTTATTTTCTAAACTGTATCATTATGGAATTCGCGGGCCACCTCTCGAATGGTTTAAGAGTTACTTAACTGATAGAAAGCAATTTGTTAACATTAACGGCTATGATTCGCAGTTAAAACTTATTTCATGTGGAGTCCCACAGGGCTCCCTCTTGGGCCCATTTTTATTTATTCTATACATAAATGACCTTCAAAAATCATCGCCAATTTTATCATTTATTTGTTTTGCTGATGACACAAGTTTGTTTTGTTCTCATCGAGACCCTAATACATTAATTGATATGATGAATACTGAGCTTAGGTCTGTGCAATCCTGGATTTATGCGAACAAATTATCCCTGAATATAGAAAAAAAAAACTTATTATATGGTATTCACAAATTCTTTGAATGTTGTCCCACATGAGAGCAAAATAAATGATATATGTTTAACGCAGGTCAATAACGCACAGTTTTTAGGGCTTTGGATTGACCGAGAATTATCCTGGAAAACTCATATTAATTTTGTAAGTAAAATTTTGTCCAGAAATATTGGAATTTTAAACAAGCTTAAACATTTGTTCCCTGTTTATATTTTGCAGAGTATATATTCTTCTTTAATATCTCCACACTTTAATTATGGAATTTTGGCGTGGGGAAACGCAATCAATTTACTATTAGATTCCCTTCTTCGCATTCAAAAGCGTGCAATAAGAATCATAAACCACGCCGGATATTTTGCTCATACCAACTGTTTTTTTCATCAAAACAGAATTCTGAAAATTCCAGACCTATTTTATTATAATCTTGGAATTTTCATGTATAAACTAACAACTAATGAATTACCATCCGTTTTTATTCACATGTTCAAAAGAAATCGCTCTATTCATTGCTACCCCACTCGTCAGAGTGACGCTTATCACCTTCCCCGTACTCGCACTATTTTTGCAAAGAAAACAATTATGTTTACGGGACCCAGATACTGGAATGACCTCCCTCAAGATATTACTTCTTCCTTATCCTTATTCACCTTCAAACGCAAACTAAAACGGCTATTACTTAGTGGATACACACTACCCGGCTCTTAGCAACATTTTTTTTTTTTATACCCCCAGTCTTTTGTCTTTGTCTGCAGCTCCAAGTTATTTGACGATACCGTTATAGCACTTTGTGTGTGTGTGTGTGTGTGTGTGTGTGTGTGTGTGTGTGTGTGTGTAAACACGGCGAAATATGTACAGTCTCGTTTAAGCGATACTAAAGTATTCATGTGGTTCGATAGTTCGTTTTTAATACTGATTTTGCACTGGTACAATTTAAGTTGGTCGAGATAAACATGTCCGTTCTCCGTATAATTTCACGCCTATAAATTCGGGAACCTACAGTTTTTACAAGCATCATTGCTTTTATGTAGGCCCCATCATATTGCTGACATTTATTTGTGATATCCTCAGATGAAAATGACCATTTATATTTGTGTGTAATGTTTGTTTGTCTTTTTTTCTTCAAACATAAGATATGGTTGTATATGTTTTGTACTTTTGTTTTATTGTCAATCATTTTGTAATCCCATCACTGAGAAATGGAAATATGAAATAAAACTTGAAACTTGAAACTTGAAATAAAGGATACGAGTGAAATTACAGAGAGGCTGGGATTTCGTCTTCGGTTTGGGTAGACCTAGTAAAATAACATTTTCCGTTCTTAACCGTTTGAGTAACCCCTTCACCAGCCACAACTCCCGCCGTTCCCACTGCTGCCGCCCCCGCCCCTGCCGCTGCACATGTACCGGCGGCGACTCCAGTAGCCCCGATGGATTGCAGCACGGCTACAGCGCTTCCAGCCGCCACACCGCCACCGTTGGCAATGGCTGCACTTGACATCATGCTCGCGGCGAACGACTTGGCGACGATGCCACCGGCTGCGAAGCCCAATCCTGGTACAATCATGTTTCCGACGACAAATGCACCAGCTCCAACACAAGTTCCAAGGGCGGAGATTCCCACTCCGTAGCGAACCATCTTCTCCTTCATAGGATTTCTCCGAGTGCTAGGCATGGTTGCAGAGCACCCTTCACCGAAGACATCCGTCTTAGTCTGGGACCACGAGGCAATGAACTCCTTTCCTACCATCACGTTGATTGGGCGATTTACTCTGAAATGATAAAACGTGGCAAATCATTATGATGACATTTGTTTTTTGAATCTTCCAGTTTTATTCCCTTGGATCTCATGTTTGATGCCTCCACTAAGAAATATTTTAAGTATGTGCTAAACTGGAGCTGCCTCACAGATAGGAAGACAATTGACTAGTGTCTCATTGCATAATCACCAGCCACTTTCAAAGGAAGACATGTCTCTGTGATGACAATCACTTTTCGCTACCCCTTCTTGATAAAAGGTAGGTGGTACAGACACGAGGATGCGCGAACAGATAATTGAGCAAAAAATGCTGAAATAAAGCTGATAATTACTCGATTGGGTGTAGGCACTAATGTAATATATCTATCAATAAAGATATACTTGAAGATTACTCCATATTACTTTTACTTGGGGAAATTAAGCCGAAAAGTGATAAAACCAGCTTTCCAGGATGGTACAGTTTTAAACATTTTCACATTATACAGCTCTGATATACACATTTGTGCAAATTTCTGGACGGAATTGACTTTTGTTTTACATGCTTTATCATTAAGTGAAATTTCATTTCATTCAATGAATAAAAATATGGCCAACATTATGATAACGTTCAAAATAAATCTTCAGATTGCTCAGCAAGACGGCGGTGTCGAACATCGATTATCAAAGGCACAAGTGCACCTGTGGAATTCTTTTGTACATCAATAGAAATCTGACAACTGTTTGAATAATTACAGCCAGTTGGAACTCCATGTGATGTATAAAACCTCGGCTAGACTAGACTTCCTTCCATATGTACCCCCGCTAAAATCGAAAAAAAAATAAGAAGAAAATATATTTATTCACAAAACACATTAATATCCAACTATATAAGTAGAAATAGTGGCAGAAATTGATAAAATCCTACAAAAATGTAATAATAGTGAAAATTTACTCACCAACTTAATTTCACGTAGGTGAGACTAACATTACGCTGCTAACGATTAATCCTAACTTTTGTGCGCACTTTACAGCCAATTGGTCGTCGTAATCAAGTTTAAGCGATGATGCCACGTCATTTCCTGGCAAAATCGTGAAATAGGCCCCACCGCAGTGTGCGTGCACCCGTGCGTTAGCAAGCAAGGGTAGGTCCTAGGGTTAGGGTTTAGGGTTAGGGTTAGGGTTAGGTAGGATTGTATTTATGGTTAAATTGACCGTTAAATTAGTCGAGGGACATTATAGGGAGTCCTTCCGAGAATATAAAACGGGAAAAAGGGAGGACGGAAGATGCTATGCTGTGGAAATCGGCCCCACCGCTGCATCAATCTCGCGTAGACGGCGTTTGGTGGGGCCGCATTCACGAGTATTATAGGGCTCACACCCATAAATATTTCCCCATAGGGATGTGTGTTAAAAATCAAATTTCAAAAAATTCTGTAAAATAGCTGGGAGAAACAAGGTGTTTCAGCTTCACTAACCTGGATAAGTGAGATACACCCTTTCATCCATCAAATTGTCAGGGTGGATTCTTCAGTCCAAATTCTGTCCAGGGGTCCGCAAAGCCAGACTACGAGTTCTTGTCACTCAAAAAATCACCCATTTTCCGTACACGTACCGAATGAAATATAGTCCCCTCAAATTCCACCAGAAAAGCTTTCATCTTCTAACCAAAATGCAATTTGTAGAGGAATTCATTAATTAATTTTTTTCTTCATTTATTTTGGTATCTTTGGTACGAATTTGTGAAGGGGTCTGGGACATTGTTTCCATTGTATTTACGGGTGTGAGCCCTATAACAGTTAGTGGAGGTCATATTTCTCATTTGACTTTTGAACATCATAAATGTGTTTTTGATGATATTTTCCCATACATCATATGGGAAATTACACATTCAAGGGTTATAAAGCTTCTCAAAGGGACACTTTTGAAACTCATGCCCTTTGAGGTTTAAAAAAAAAAATAAAATTGTAGTGTTGATCAGTTCTTCATAAGATGAATACCTAGATGCAGGCAGTAATCTTTGATTATGGGGTGTCATCATCACAATACCATTGCCTACAAAGTACTTGAAAAGACTTTGTTTTGTCAAACAGACTAACTTTATGAATTTTGACCTGTTTCAGTGGTAGCCAAAACAGAGAAATACATTAAAATAACACAGTCATTCAAAGTTGTGTGATACTGATGACTGCTATGTATGGTTGAGGGGTCTAGATATCGCGCACGAAAATTTGAAATGCTCTTATAATAGAAGTTATTCCATAATCGTACCTGAATTTGTCAATGAATATCACGAAAATGCAGAAAAATCACCTCCCAGAATCTCCTGATGATACGATGACGGAGTAGTGCGCTGTCGCCGTTTGTATGTCGGACTTTTTTTTTTATGCGTTCAATTTCTCGGGGTATGTAAAGATCGCGCAGTTGCCCTCTGTAGTTTCATGCGTGAAAGTGTCTGCCCCTCTGCGGCTGTAACGTGCTCCGGCTTTCGTAGAATATTTTTCACTTGATATTAAATTTGTCCCTGTTAAGCAACAGCAGTTTTAACTAACTTGTGTATATTATTGTTATTATTATTATATGTGTTATTATTATTATTATTATTATTATTATTATTATTATTATCATTATTACTATTATCACCACCACCATCATCGATCATCATAATCATTTTCATTATTAATATTATCACTTCCACCACCATCATCATTTTATCATTCTTATTATCATTATTTTTATCATTGATATTTTCATAATCGTTAATGATTTTCATTTATAAAGTTTTCTTACAATATTTCTAATCACTTTAACCAATAATATACACGTAATATAAAATGGAAAAAATTAAAATATGAACATATATTTTGTGTGTGTGTGTTTGTGTGTGTGCTTTTGTACCCATTCGTCACCCTCCCATTTTCGTCACCCATTTGTCACACTCTCATCTAATTTGTTTACTTCAGTATCATTATGGCCCTCCCCTGTTACAAATATATCACAAGTTAGCGCAAGAAATCACAAGCAAATTCAAATTGAAATCACACTTCAACTTCGATAGACTGAAACATTTATTCCTTTGTAATATTATAATCGTTGTGTTAAAATTTGACTTAAAACAACATTTATTAACAGTATTTCCGCGTAGCTGGCAGCATACATTGTTCTTGTGTATGATGACGTCACGTGGTAAACGATCGATCGAACAAATTACGAATTCTATCGACTACGAACGAGACAAGCGAGACGACACGTCTAGGCTACAACATCCTTGAACAGATTTTAAGGGAAGGTAGGTTTGTACAAGGTAAAAAATTGGAAATTTAGTGGAAAATTTGTTGGAAATCAATTGTTTCTTACCTGCTTCCTTCTCATGTTGAGCGGTAAGTCAGGTATGTTTATTCCATGGGCGTATCGGCAAATTTTGCGCTTAGTCCTACGCGTAATATCGCTTGCTATACGCAGTTACGCTATGCGCGATCATTAGGTCCCTGCGCGAGACCTAGTACCCTTACTATACAAAGATCTAGTACCACAACAACATAATAGCCGGTTTCACACGTACAAAATAGCGGGATGACGATCGCGATGCACATCCCGAGTTTTTTTTGCGAGCGTCCACACGTACCAAATTAGCGGGATAGCGATCGCGATCGGTATCCCGCTAATTTGGCGAGCGTCCACACGTACTGAATTATCCCGCTAATTGCCGATAGAGATAACAGCAAAGCCTGCAAACTGGGTCACTCAGCGCCCTTCTCTATCACTGCCTGCGCGCACTTACCTTTGTCCATTGTCTTTTACGCGTCAGTGGTGTGGTTCGCGCGCTGTTGTTCTGGTGCGCCAAAGAGGTGAATGACCTCTTCGCAGAGGCCTCGCTGTTGTGATGTGCGCATTGCATGATGGGATATAAAAACTCGAGATTCTAATCCCGACCGTTCACTTTTTTTGTTTTTCAATGATATTTTATTGATTTCATTCAAATTAATCATAAATCAACCCATTCTGGGTGTAACATGAACATAAGAACGGTACAAATGCCATTCAAAAGACAAATCCATTACCAACTTATACTCTGCCCATCATCTCCCTTCAAACATAACAACTCGATTATAAATCAATCCTACTGACCATTTCTTCACGAGAAAGTATTGACATGTACCAAAAAAAAATGTATTGTATATATATATATGTATCTTTGACTATGGTATACTTATACTGCCAATCATCTCTCTTCAACATAACAACTCGATTATAAATCGAGTATGTAAGGGTATATATATACAAGGGTATATACATAAAAAAGCAACAAAAATACGTTATACAAACTAGAATGAAATCATTTCATTGAAATCAAATCCCCATCCCCACCAACCCCGATGCACTCAAACCTATCCACACCCCCACCACAACCCCAAACACATACATCCACAACCACCACACACATACACCCCAAACACCAACACACATACACACCAACACCAAAAACGCACATACACACATACACCCCACACACAAAACACACCCGAAGCGATACCACCTTCCTTCCTAATAAAAACGACTTTCAAATTCAAAAACATTTTCCCATTTCAGCAAATGTAATCCCAACTTATTTCTTTTTATAGCAATTTCTTTTTCTTCATCCCGAAAACTTATTATTCTTTTACAAATTTCCTCCAAAGTAGGAATTTTTCCCTCCGACCTAGATCTATAAATGATATATTTCAAAATAAAAATTATTGTATTATAAAATTTTACTTTTGGATCCCTTCCCGTAACACCAAAATGAACGTCTCTCCACTCTATATTTCGAAGATCTGCCATCTCAAACCTATCTATCACTTCCTGCCACAAATTCTTAACATACACACAATCCCAAAATAAATGTTTATATGTTTCTACCGATTGCTCACAAAAAGAACACCGGTTATTTGCAACGAAACCAAACTCAAAAAGATTTTCCTTTGTATAAACAACTCCATGTAATAATTTATACTGAAATTCCCTAAGTTTTCTTAGAAGTGTTGTCATTCTTGGTCTTAAAAATATATGTGTAATTTCCTTTTTCGAAAACAAATAATCATTTTGGCCATCTTTCATTCGTAAAATATACAATTGCTGTAAATTTGTAACAAAGAGTTCATACACCTTTCTAAATGAAACATCTTTCAATAAAATTACATTCTCAAAAATTTTCAAAGAAATATTATATTCCTCTTTATCAACAGAATAAAAATCATATATATTTCCCTCAAATTTCTGGCTTCTTACAACAACCTCCCCTATTTCCCAAACTTTAACTATATTTTCACTATCTAATCCTAACCTGTGAAAATATACTGCTGATCTCATACGATCTTTTTCCATAATTTGCTTCACTAAATAAATATTCTTCCTATATAAATTTTCACAAAAAATCATTTTCCCTTTACACAAATGATCCTTATTATTAAAAAAAATTGGATTAATCTTGCCTTCTTCATAATTCCGGTTATTCTCCATTTCTTGCCATGCCCTCAAAATTTCTAAATAAAACAATGGTACATTAAACTTTAGAAATCGTATATCATAATTGCACAAAAATATGAATCTTCCTCCCGCAGTCCTAAAAATATAATCAAAGAAAAGTTTCCATCCCATGAGCTTCTCACCATATAACAATCGCTTCAACCACATAATTCGTTGACTCTTAACAAACAATTCAAAATTTGTCATTCTAAGACCGCCCTCACTATAATCCTGATAACAAATAACCCTTTTAATTCGATCTTTACCATTCCATATAAATTCAAAACAAATTTTATTGATATCTGCCACTACCCACTTTGGAACCTCTATTGATGAAGATACATAATATAATTTAGACAGAGCATATGTTTTGAGCAAAAATATTTTTCCCATTACAGTCAAATCTCTTTGTCTCCACCATCCCAAAAGTCTTTTAATCTTACTCAGTATCTCTTTATAATTCATTTCTTCTCTGACCTTAATATCCAATGCAAAATACACTCCTAAAATCTTTATTTCAGTTACAAAATTACCCATGGGTAATCTTTCATGTTCTCCCTTTTTCTTCCCTATACTCATTACCTTTGTTTTATCAATATTAACCTTCAAACCACATAATTCATAAAAATCCTTAAATATTTCCTGTATTCTGATAATTGATGACCTATGTCTAACAAATAAAGTCATATCATCAGCATATAAAACTTGTCGAACCTCAAAATTCTCAAACTGAATACCTCTAATCCCATTATCCCTTCTCACCGCCTGCGCCAGAAGTTCCATTACCAATAAAAACAAATATGGTGATAATGGGTCGCCTTGCCTCACCCCTCGTTTTATATCAAAATAACCTGTCGAAACACCTCCGTTCATAACACAACTACTTATTCCATTATACATGATTTTCATCCAAGAACAAAACGACTCACCAAACCCAAATAATTCTAACACCTTAAATAAGAATTTGTGCGAAACTGAATCAAACGCTTTTTCAAAATCAACTGCTATCAAATATGCCTCTTCTTCGCAGTAATTATTACAATAGAAAATCATATCGTCTATCAAACGCAAAGCCTCACCAATATACCTGTTTTCTATATAACCAACTTGATCCAGATGAACAATCTCATATAAAACTCCCTTTATTCGCTTTGCCATTATCTTAGAAAGCATCTTATAATCCGTGTTCAACAAAGTAATCGGTCTATAATTCTTTATAAATAATGGATCTTTGCCCTCTTTTTCAATCAATGTTATTACACCTTGTTTTTGAGACGTTGCTAAACAACCTTTCTCAAAAGCTTCATTGAAAACTTCAACCAATAAACTTCCTATTTGTGGCCAAAATGTAAGATAAAATTCAACTGTAAATCCATCATTCCCAGGTGATTTATTTAATTTCATACTTTTTAAACACTCCCAACATTCCTCCTTAGTAATTTTTCCTTCACAAAAATTCTTACTGTCATCACTTAATTGAGGAACGTCTTTACAAAATACACTTTCTCTGAAATCATCACACACTGATTCATCTTCTGAATACAGATTTCTATAAAAAATTTCTAATCAATCGCATTATTACATTCTTCTCTTTAATCACATTTCCCTTATCATCGCACATTTCCCGTATAACCGTTTTCTGTTTATTCGACTTGAGCAACTGCTCAAAATACTCTTGATTCTGTTCACCCTCTTCATACCAGACCACTCTTGACCTAACTTTTAATCCATCCGTATACACATTATACAATTTCTTCAATTCCGTTTTTTTACTCTCTATATCCTTTAAAATTCCACCACTATCAGGAGACGACAGAAGATTTTTCTCCAAAATGTCTATTTCATATTCCAATTGCTGTATACTTAATCTTCTCTCCTTTGATGTTTTCTTCGAAAATTTCATTGCAAAATTTCTCATTTTCATCTTTAAAAAATCCCAGAAAGAAGATTTAGTATCAAACTCCGTCAACCATTGTAATTCAATACTTTTTATTTCTTCATTCATTCCCTGTACAAATTCCTTATCAAAACACAAACTATTATTAAATTTCCAATAAGACTTCCCATAACTTTCATTATATCGAATAGATTTCAGTTGTAAAAAAATCCCAGAATGATCAGGTGCTACTGATGATATAATCTCACATGTTCTTACTGAACTTTCCAAATCCTTTGATATAAACCAGTAGTCTAAACGACTTTGAACCAGCGGAGCGATTTGCCTGAAAGTAAATCGCTTTAACACTGGGTTCCGTTTCCGCCATATATCAATCAAATTCATTTTCTTTAAAAAACCCTCTAATTCTTTACTACCACTCATTCTCAAATTAGTACTTACACCCATATAATCCAAATCTTTATTCATTACTACATTAAAATCTCCACCCAAAATTAACGAATAATTCATAGAATATAAATTTGACAAACAATCATTAAAATTCACAAGAAAATCAATTTGTCTTTGCACCCTATCCCTTGTTGGGAAATAAACATTTCCCAGAAGCAGTTTGTAACCTAGCAAATCCCCTTTTAAAACCACAAAACGCCCTTCATCATCTTTCATAACCTGATCAATCTTAAAATTCAATCCAGGGGCTAACAAAATCATTACTCCCCTACTATGATTTGACCCATGACTAAAAATGATACGTCCTCCCCATTCTCCTTCCCACTCTTCCTCAATATCAGGGGTACTGTACGTTTCCTGTAACAGAACCATATCCCCCTTTCTCATTCTAACCCAATCAAAAATCATCTTTCTCTTTACTCGATCCCGTACCCCCCTCACATTAAGTGAAATTAAATTCAGACCCGCCATGATGTATGATAAACGGTATCTACGTAACCGAGAGGGAAAATCCTACCTACATGATATTGATAAAAACGGTATCCCACACACCACTTCAATTTCACACCACCACACACACAACAGAACACACACCCACTCACCCGTACCCTACTGAAGCTAAGTCTAAAAGACCAAGAAAAAAGATGGTATCCCACACACCACTTCCATTTCACACCACCACACACACAGCACAATACACACTCACTCACCCGTACCCGACCCACCCCCGACAACACAAAACTTATCCTATTCATCCTCATTCTACCCCACATCCGTCAAAAATTAACACCTACACATTTCTGAAGCCGCTCCCCTCCCACATTATACTTTCTATCCCGTCACAAACAATTATCACACACAAAGTTACCCATCTATTGTACTGTCACCAATAATCCCAAGCATGGTATACCTGCTTACCCTCACACAAACAACTAGGACATCCACTCCCCGCACACCTATCTCTCCCACTTAATTATTGATCTTTGACTTCCAAAACCTCCTAAACTAAAAAAACCGACAATTATAAATTTAATGAAAGTACAAATATTCTATATCCCCTCCTCCTATTCCTAAAACAAAATGTTGAAAGCTTATTCAATCTATCCGTCTGAACCCCCCCCCCCCCCCCAAAAAAAAAAGAGGGGAAAAAAAGAAACAGGACAGTGGAATCTACGTTATACGCACGTGATATAAACAATATAAAATCACGTTAATGGCTACCTCCGCGTTGCCAAGGCAACACTCGAAAACCAATCTGACACAACAATCAGACTGGAGGGTGATTTGGTATACACAACAATCCTCATGAAAGGATCGGAAAGACATAATACTCTTCTTCCTATTACACTGAGCACAAACCAAACCTTCAGCAAAAGAAAAAAACAAACTAACAAATTCCTGAGTTTACCTAGATGGCAGAGAAGAAGAAGAAGAAGAAGAAAAAAAGAAAAAAAAAAGATAGACTATCTTCAATGCAATCAAAATCTGTACATACTTGTACAATCAAAACTCAAACCGACAACATTCAGTTGCAACATGTGGTACATAAAAACAACAACCACACCCACAAAAAAGAAACGTTTGGCATACTAATCCGTTCTACCCATTCAAGTTGCAATAAAAGCACATGATATATATACTTAAACAATCCTCATTCACGAGTTGTTTCTAGTTTTTTTTTCCTAAGTCGTTCTTGTAAATTTACGCTCTCCACAGTGAGTGGCCGTTTTCTTTCTACCCAAAACAGCACGGGAACAACCAGTTAAAGGAGCAAAAATATCTTGAAGAATCAATCTCATGAAAAAAAAAGGAAAAAAAAAAAAAGAAAGATAACGACATGGCTTACCAAAGAAACAAATCAACCTGTGCAAACCAATGTCTTCACCGAAACCTGTAGTGGCAAATAGCCACTTTGACAGCATGAAATCACATTTTTATGTAAATTAAAAATTTGATCTTTCCTTCGGAGCATAATGACTCCACAACAAACAAAGGAAAACGTCAGGTTAACATGTCCCCCATTATGCCTAAAACGGGAAACCCTCATCTCATTACGTCACTGGCTGCCTCCGCACTGCTCCAGGCATACCAAAGACTTCAAACGTCTATTCAAAGACACAACAAAAATACCATAGGAGTCGACTCCTTTGTTTAACCTGTCACCCACTATGCCTTCAATGATAAACATTCATCCAATTTACATATTCCGTGGCTGACTGTCTCCGCGCTACCCAAGGCAGCGCAGAAACAGCCAATGAGAGGACCACATGGCCTACACAGCGTAGAAACAGCCAATGACAGGGCTTCATGGCCTACACAACCAAACTCGTGAAAGGTTAAAAAAAAAAACTAGTTCAATGAAACTGACAAAAACAAATTACGAATTCCTAGTTTGAAACATGAACCAAAATTCCCAAATACATCTGCTTTCTTCATTAGGCATACAACCTTTCATAACATGTAAAATTCATCCTATACAATTCAGTTACTGCCAAACAAGACCAAACCCCTAGCAGCAGGTGGCCACTTGGAATGCATTTAACAATGAGCACATGCAAAATAGAGTCTATATTGCATAAAGGGCCCAACACCTATTCAAAAAAAAAAAAAAATACACACCACACACACACCTGCAAAAAAAAAACTCCTGTCACCCCACTGTGTCAAAAGTGGGAAACCTTCATCAAACTCTACATACTCCGTGACAGGTTGCTTTCACGTTGCCCAGGGCAACGCAGAAAGAGGCAGTCAGAGGGCGACTTGACATACATGACCAAACACATAAACACAAGTTCAATGTCTTCATCATAATGCCGAAGCAGGACAAACAAATTACAAATGCCTTCTTTGAATCATCGGCTAAAATTCCTTACTACGTCTGCCATTTTCATTGAACGTGTACTCTTCCAATAGTTTTTTTTTTCCTAAACATATAAAAACCCAAACTGTATAAATCAAGAATTACCAAGCAGATCCAACCTTGTCGGCCACTTGGAGTGTATGAAAAATCAAGCTTCAAATTAGAAATGAAAATCAACGTATGCAAATTAGAGATGCCGCCACACGTACCAGCGCGGGGCCAATTATCCCGCTAATTGATGAACCAGCGCAAGATTTCTTGGGATTAGCATCGCGATGCTTATCCCGCTAATTTTCGGGTTTTTTCTGTCCACACGTGCAAAAAACTGGGGATGACGATCGCGATGCAAATCTCGAGATTTGTATCCCGCTAATTGGTGTACGTGTGAACCCGGCTAATAAGAAAACAAATTGTAACCAAACAGAGTTGGGGGGGGGGGGTAGAGGAGAGGGGTAGGGGGGGGTAGGAAGGAGAAGAGGGGAGGGAGGAAGAGATCTGACACAATAGATCAACATAAACGAGCAGAGTTTGTATGGGATGAATACTTCCCATAGACTTGTGTGCATTGCATGCATCCTCTATAGGGCTCACACCCATAAATATTTCCCCATAGGGATGTGTGTTAAAAATCAAATTTCAAAAAATTCTGTAAAATAGCTGGGAGAAATGAGGTGTTTCAGCTTCACTAACCTGGATAAGTGAGATATACCCTTTCATCCATCAAATTTTCAGGGTGGATTCTTCTGTCCAAATTCTATCCAGGGGTACGCAAAGCCAGACTACGAGTTCTTGTCACTCAAAAAATCACCCATTTTCCGTACACGTACCCAATGAAATATAGTCCCCAAATTCCACCAGAAAAGCTTTCATCTTCTAACCAAAATGCAATTTGTAGAGGAATTCATACTCAATATCTACAGCTATTCATTTTTTTGCCAAACTACATCATTGAGTTTTAATTAATTTTTTCTTCATTTATTTTGGTATCTTTGGTACGAATTTGTGAAGGGGTCTGGGACATTCCATTGTATTTACGGGTGTGAGCCCTATACTGTGGAAGGAAGCCCCGCCGCCGTGCTTACCTATACCGATGAACGCCACACGGTGGGGCTGAATTCACGAGTATAAACAGGCGAGCCGCCGTAGTATTAGTACGGACACGCAGTGGTGGGGCCTATTTCACGAGTATGCCCATTTCCTTCTGAATAATGGGCAAAATCGTGAAATGGGCCCCACCGCAGTGCGCGTGCACCCGTGCGATGCTATGCTGTGGAAATCGGCCCCACCGCCGTATGTATCTCGCGTAAACCCCGTTTGGTGGGGCCGTATTCACGAGTATTATACTGTGGAAGAAAGCCCCACCGCCATGCTTATCTACCGATGAACGCCACACGGTGGGGCTGAATTCACGAGTATAAACAGGCGAGCCGCCGTAGTATTTGTACGGATACGCAGTGGTGGGGCCTATTTCACGAGTATGCCGAATAATGGACAGTAGTTGTTAAAAAAGATGAATTCTGATGTTAAAACAGATCGTATCCGCGAAATGTAACTTCCTTCTGTTGCGATGGATCATTGATGGCCACCGTGCCTACTGCTGTATACTGTGTGTACGCGTACGCGTACAGTTACCGTTGCACCTACGTACGTACTTACGTCGCTCGGTTGAAGGTAACTCGCCCTTTATATTAACTCGCCACAAATATACGACAACTCGGCCGTCACCATGTACAGGTTGACAGTCAGAACGTAAAAATTGTATTTCGATGGTTATGTTGACATTAGAGCTAATGATTAGGGTTAGGGTATAGGGTTAGGGTCAGGGTTAGTGTTAGGGTAACGTGAATCCCAGAGTCCTAAGGTAATGCGGACCCCAGTG
Organism: Diadema setosum; assembly: GCF_964275005.1. Lineage (NCBI taxonomy): Eukaryota > Metazoa > Echinodermata > Echinoidea > Diadematoida > Diadematidae > Diadema > Diadema setosum. Next base: position 29,868,946 of record NC_092705.1, on the reverse strand, counting down.
TCCTAGGGTGACGCGGACCCCGGTGTCCTAGGGTGACGCGAGCCCCGGTCCTAGGGTAAAAGTAGACGAGAGTCCCGGTGTCCTAGGGTGACGCGGACCCCAGTGTCCTAGGGTGACGCGGACCCCGGTGTCCTAGGGTGACGCGAAACCCGGTGTCCTAGGGTGACGCGGACTCCTGGGCAACGGCGTAGTCAGGATTTCATCTTAGGGAGGGCGGTTAGTCTGCGAGGGAGCGAAGCGACCGAGCCCGAGCGAGCGGAGCGAGCGAGGGGGGGGGGGAGGGTGTGGGAGGGGGGTGTCCCCCTCCCACGGTGTGAACTTTTTGCATTTTGATGTTGTAAATGGTGCAATTTGATGCATGTTTTTGCGCGTTTCATCGACGTGAAACAGTCCCACTTGTTTAAGGTGGCAATTTATTTTGATGTAGATTATTATTGAACAATTTGACTATAAAATGGTATGATTTAAATGCACTTCTTGTATTGATTCTTTTCACTGAACGCGACTGAACCCGAGCGAGCGGAGCGAGCGAGGGGGGATGGGAGGGTGTGGGAGGGGGGTGTCCCCCCTCCCACGGTAAGAACTTTTTGCATTTTGATGTTGCAAATGGTGCAATTTGATGCATGTTTTTGCGCGTTTTATCGACGTGAAACAGTCCCACTTGTTTAAGGTAGCAGTATATTTTAGTGTGGATTATTATTGAACAATCTGCCTATAAAATGGTATAATTTAAATACACTTCTTTTATTAATTCTTTTCACTGAATATCATGAACGCGACTGAACCCGAGGGAGCGGAGCGAGCGAAGGGGAGGGGAGGGTGTGGGAGGGGGGTGTCCCCCCTCCCACGGTGAGAACTTTTTGCATTTTGATGTTGCAAATGGTGCAATTTGATACATGTTTTTGCGTGTTTTAACGAGTTGAAACAGTCCCACTTGTTTAAGGTTGCAGTATCTTTTGATGTAGATTATCATTGAACAATTTGCCTATAATATGGTATGATTTGAATACACTTCTTTTATTAATTCTTTTCACTGAATATCATGAACGCGACTGAACCCGAGCGAGCGGAGCGAGCGAAGGGGAAGGGGAGGGTGTGGGAGGGGGGTGTCCCCCCTCCCACGGTGAGAACTTTTTTCATTTTGATGTTGCAAATGGTGCAATTTGATGCATGTTTTTGCGTGTTTTAACGAGTTGAAACAGTCCCACTTGTTTAAGGTTGTAGTATATTTTAGTGTAGATTATTATTGAACAATTTGCCTATAAAATGGTATCATTTAAATACACTTCTTTTATTAATTCTTTTCACTGAATATCATGAACGCGACTGAACCCGAGCGAGCGGAGCGAGCGAAGGGGAAGGGGAGGGTGTGGGAGGGGGGTGTCCCCCCTCCCACGGTGAGAACTTTTTGCATTTTGATGTTGCAAACGGTGCAATTTGATGCATGTTTTTGCGTGTTTTAACGAGTTGAAACAGTCCCACTTGTTTAAGGTTGTAGTATATTTTAGTGTAGATTATTATTGAACAATTTGCCTATAAAATGGTATCATTTAAATAATCTTCTTGTATTTATTCTTACACTGAATTTCATGAACGCTGTCTGTTCAGCAATCAAACAGAAAAAGCATGCACACGAGGGTGTAGATAGGGGCATATCCCCTCCCACACGAAGGTGATTTTGCGTTTTCAGACCTGAAATTCAGCGATCTGGTGCAAATTTTTGGTGCAATACTTTTTCATCGAAGTGTTAAAATCATGGAATTTAGCTCTTATTCCGAATGTGCACCATCTGTGTGCATGTATAAAGTCTAGTGAGGTAGAGCTTAGGGGAAGGGGGATTCCCCCGTTTTTAGAATTGAAATAAAGCGATCTGGGTATAGCCACAGTCTACTTCTATGCATGGCGGAAGGGGGGGGGGGTAGGGGCGGGCGAGCAGGGAGAAGGCGTGGGCGAGTGTTATCTCCACCCTTCCCTTCCGATGGAGCTTTTGCCTTTTTAAGGTTGAAATTGAGATATCTCGTATACGTATATTTGATGGAATCAACATTTGGGAAATCACACACACACACACACACACACACACACACAAACTACTGATGGGGGGGGGACTGAGGGAAGAAAGGGTCGATTAAAAGGGGAAATTCCCCTTAAACATGAGGGAACCTTCAGTTTTCGGAATATAAGTGGTAAGTCTTGTGCACTCAGAATTATTCATAATTTTTGTTGTTGTTGTAAATCTAAAAGTGTACTAAGCTAGGGAAAGAGGCACAGAGGGGGAGGGTTTGGGAGGGGGATACCCCCTCAGAAGCACGAGAGATTTTGCATATTTTGAATTGAAATTCAACGATCTGGTGCACACTTTGAGTGAAATATTCACAAAAATATCTTATTTGATGAAAGGTTGCAAAGGAGACCCGCTTCATGTGCATGCATATAGTATACATGCATTTTTTTTCCGCCTCCCAAATCCCCGGTCCAAATCCCCGGTGCAAGGTTTTGACAATATCCAGGAAAAGAAGTAAGGTGCAACACGTGTATCATCTAAATAACGCCCCTCTTGAATCTGTTGAATCCGTGAAGTACTTAGGTGTAACCATTACTTCTGATTTGAAGTGGACCCAACACATCAATAATACTGTCAATAAAGCCAATAACGTGCTTGCATTTCTAAAACGCAATCTTCGCATAAAATCTTCTGATGTTAAAGCCACAGCTTACAAAACGTTGGTTCGACCAATTGTTGAGTATGCTTCTACAGTTTGGGACCCATTCACCAAGAACCTAATCCACCAAGTGGAAATGGTCCAGAGAAGAGCTGCGCGATTCACTTTAAATCGCTACCATAACACCTCAAGTGTCACCAAAATGCTACAAGAGCTTGATTGGACCACTCTGGAACAGCGCAGAGAAAATGACAGGCTAATTATGATGTACAAAATACACAATAATCTTACTCCTCTTTCAGCACAGGACTATATTATCAAACAGGCTACTCAGTTAACGAGAGCCTCGCAACCACACTCCTATCAGGTACCATATTCGAGAACTGAATCGCATCGCCATTCGTTCTTCCCAAGAACTGTAAGGAACTGGAATTCCCTGTCGTCAAACATTGTTTCTGCGCCATCTGTGGGATCATTTCGAAACCGTCTAACGGTTGATCACAGTGGCTAGTTGTTTTCGTCAAATTTTCTATGTGCTTGTAAATATCTGTAAATAAATTGTATTATAATGTAAATAGCACCAGTCTGCAAGAATCTTCAGGCTATTGAAGGAGGCAGACTTAACCAGAAGAAGAAGAAGAAGAAATCTGGTGGGGGGGGGGGGGGGCGACCGCCCCCATCGCCCCCCGCCCGCCCCCCTGGCTACGCCAGTGCTCCTGGCTTATGCGATTCCCCGTGACATAGACTCTTATCCACCTATAGATGGTTAAACCTTCTATGGCTTTCATTATATGCATATGGCGCTTCAATTGCCTGAAAAACAGTCAAAAGTAGAAGTCTGAGGTCGGTTTGTACTGTGGTGAAACTTCAACTGCCGAGACTGCACGTATTATGCAAAGCAATACAGGGCAGACGACTCGGAAGAAAAAGGCTCTGAAGAAAGTCAGAAAGTATGTAAGTAGCGCCATCTACGACGAGCATAGTACATGATGCATTGGATATTTGTCAGGAATTACCTCTGACTCGCAACTCATCGTATAGTCAAGGCGCTAATTCCTGTAAGAGGCTTAATTAAGGAGTTCGTTCAACCCACCCCGCAGAAAAGGTTTGACCAGACAAGGTGGTAGATGGGACCTCTATGAACATCCCCAGGTAGTATGTGGTTCCAAATTGTGGTGTCAGTAGAATTTTACTGGCCACTTTTCATCATGATTTGTTGGAACAAACGTAAAAGAGTCTGCGCACACCAAGACTATTACACGCACCACTAGCACTGCTACAGGCGCCAGTGCCTTTGCTGCGTGTAGTAGTCTTAGCGCGCATATACTTTTTCTTCGATAAACAAGGGTTTTGCCAGCAAACTAACTTTTCACGCCAAGCTGGGTTCGGTGTAGTGTAGTTTCTAGCCGTTTTTATTTCGTCTTTATTTCAAGAGTTCAAGCAAGCCGAGTGAGAGCGCATACCCGGTGATTGTGACGACCGAATCGCAATCACTGGGTGTGTGCTCTCACCCCACTTAGCGCAATATATACAGCGGGCCTCTGCATAATACACAAACTGCAACTCAGAGAAATAAAGACGAAAAAAAGGCTCGAAATTAAGACTAGGGTCGGTAAACATTTGTCCCTATTTGGGGCACTGAAAACGACAAACTCACACAGTTTTTGCATTTATTTCATGAAGAATTCATCAAAACTGCATAAAACTATATATGTATATGTTGCTAGAGATGTCATCCATACAGTGGGATTCATTGTAATTTATAATATTGTGCATGGTTACCATGGTAACCGGATGCCTAAAGGTGACTGGTAACCCCCAAAATGCCTCCTGCTGCTGCAAACATTGTTGTTTTTTTAAATCTTATAGATGCAATAAAAAAAAACACACAATTTTTTATTGATTTTCGTTAAAAAAGTTTTCCCTGTTGCCATGGCAACCAGTATTATCCAATCAGAATTTAGTTGTCAATAACTCGAAAACTAAAGCCCATAATTTCAAAAAGCTCAATAAGCATGTCCTTCCTTCTGCATAAAGTGTACGACAATAGGTATATGTGAAGAACATTTTGAAGCATTCTCAAGTTACAGCAAAATTTGCAAGCAAAGGCATAATAAACGGCCATTGAAAGAAAGTTATCATTTTCGAATAGTAAAATACATGAAAAAGTTGCATCCGTCGTACTTTCAACATAAATTTGACTTCAAAGCATAGGCAAATGTATATAGTTTTTAATAATGTATGGACACAAATTTCCCTTAAAAATAAGATGAATACAGAAAGCAAAGCCAATATTCTATAGTAGCTCTTTCGAGTATTTACAGAGCGATGGTTATTCAAAACAATCCTGGAAAAGAGCATGCAGAGGAAAGCAATTTATTGATTGTTTATGTTCTTAAAGGAAGTTTATTCAAGAATACCGATAAATTCCTTTCTAAAAAAGGAATATACACGTGCGCTGGATTATCCATCAAAGAATTAAGTGTACTTTTGTGTTCGTTAACTATTGTAATATATATATATATATATATATATATATATATATATATATATACATATATATATATATATATATAGAATAAAATGAAATATCATGATATGTAAATTTTATTCAAAACGTGCAGTAATGAATTAATGCTGAGGAGAGAATGAGGGAAAAATCTTGGGCATCTTTTCCCTTTTTATCCAGACTAATTTTACAGTGTAGAACTCATCTACAATGAGTGATGTGCACGAAAGGCAAAAGAAACAAACCTGTCTAAATTCCAGATATTTTTGGGAGTTACCAATCACCTGTAGGCATCCGGTTACCATGGTAACCATGCACAATATTATACCTTACAATGTATCCCATTGTATTGCTGACATCTCTAGCAACATGCACATATAGTTTTAAGGCGTTTCGATGAATCCTTCGTGAAATAAATGCAAAAACTGTGATAATTTTGCCATTTTCAGTGCCCCAATAGCGACAAGCGTTACCGACCCTAGTCTTAATTTCTAGCTTTCGCCTCTATTTCTCTGAGTTACAGGTTGTGTATTGTGCAGAAGCCCGCTGTATTGCGCTAAGCCGAGTGAGGGTGCATGCTCAATGATTGCCACAAAAACGGTTCGGGCGTCACAATCGCTGGGTATGCACTCTCACTTGGCTTGCTTGAACTCGGAGAAATAAAGACGAAATAAAAACGTCTGGAAACTACACTACACCGACTCCAGCTTAGCGTGAAAAATTAGTTTGCAGGCAAAAACCGATGTTTGTCGCGTAAAAAGTCTTTGTACGCTAAGACTATAACACGCACCACTGACATTGGCGCCTGAAGCAGTGCTAGTGGTACGTGTAGTCTTAGTGTGCGCAGACGCTTCCTCGAAGAATATGGTCATGTCGCAACTAAAATGGCCTGTAAAATTTCATTGATACCACAATTTGATATCACATACTACCTAGGGGTGTTCCAGAGGGTCCAACCGACCACCCCATGCAGTCAAACCTTTTCTGCGGGGTGGGTTGAACGAAGTCATTTTTTCTGGGTCGCTGCGCCTGGACTAGTATAGCCTTTTGTCAAGGCCCTCTCGCTGTATGGTGAAGAGAGCCCAGCTGAGCGGGGTTGCGCGAGGGCCTTTTGAGATCTGCTTCGCATCCTTTTGTTAGCCCTTTGAATTACCGACTTTTGCTCCCCGATTTCGGAAGCAAAAGTCGACCAATCAGCGTGTCTGTCTGCTCGAACCCGATTTGAACAGAGCGACGAATGCACGCCGCTGCCGCAGACCTCACAGAACTACTACACACAGAGTGGGTAGAGTTCAGTGGCAGACCTCCTCGGGAGTGATGCATGCGAACAGGCATGACAACACCAAGGCTGAGGATGCGGGGAGCGCGCCATTCCATTGGTTGACCGGAAGCCATTAAATGAGTATTCAGAAGGGTTCACGTGTCATGAATAATAATGTGTGAAGCAGATCTCAAAAGGCCCTCGCGCTGGCGCGCTCGGCTGGGCTCGCTTCGCTCGCCCACTACAGCGAGAGGGCCTTAACAAAAGGCTGCTCATCGTACAGCGCGATCGTGAGCGTACTGGGCTCAGATACTCATGATAATGAGTTCGAGTCCCCGATCCGTCATTAAGTTTCAGTAAAATGTTTTTCATCCTATTATGTCATGTTTCTCATTACAGGTTCACGCAGGAAGTCCACGAGTGGAGATGGCTATCGTCACATGGAGAGATTGAAAGAACGAAGAAGGAGAAAGGGAAAGAGAGGATAGAGAAAATAAGAGACAAACAAGGGAGGAGAGAAAACATTTCTTCAACGTTTTTTGTTTTCTTTTAGTAATGACCCAAAAAGATACCACGCCCCATTTTTTACTCAACCCCCATCAAAATATCGCCCTCTTTTAGAATGTGAACCTAGAGTTGTTATCACGCAATTCTAGCGGGGGGTACATATCAAACACTGAGCGGGGGGGGGGGGTACATATGGAAGTCTTTCCAAAACCTCCTTGCCAATAGTCCAGGCGCAGCGACTCAGAAAAAATGACTTCGTTCAACCCACCCCGCAGAAAAGGTTTGACTGCATGGGGTGGTCGGTTGGACCCTATGGAACACCCCTAGGTAGTATGTGATATCAAATTGTGGTATCAATGAAATTTTACAGGCCATTTTAGTTGCGACATGACCATATTCTTCGAGGAAGCGTCTGCGCACACTAAGACTACTACACGTACCACTAGCACTGCTACAGGCGCCAATGCCAGTGGTGCGTGTTATAGTCTTTGAGTACAAAGACTTTTTCCGCGACAAACATCGGTTTTTGCCTGCAAACTAACTTTTCACGCTAAGCTGGGGTCGGTGTAGTGTAGTTTCCAGACGTTTTTATTTCGTCTTTACTTCTCCGAGTTGAAGCAAGCCAAGTGAGAGTGCGTACCCAGCGATTGTGACGCCCGAACCGTTTTTTTGTGGCAATCATTGAGCATGCACCCTCACTCGGCTTAGCGCAATACAGCGGGCTTCTGCACAACACACAAGCTGTAACTCAGAGAAATAAAGGCGAAATAAAAACAGCTAGAAATTAAGACTAGGGTCGGTAACGCTTGTCGCTATACATTGGGGCACTGAAAATGACAAAATTATCACAGTTTTGCATTTATTTCACGAAGGATTCATCGAAACGCCTTAAAACTATATATGTGCATGTTGCTAGAGATGTCAGCAATACAATGGGATACATTGTAAGGTATAATATTGTGCATGGTTACCATGGTAACCGGATGCCTACAGGTGATTGGTAACTCCCAAGAATATCTGGAATTTAGACAGGTTTGTTTCTTTTGCCTTTCGTGCACATCACTCATTGTAGATGAGCTCTACACTGTAAAATTAGTCTGGATAAAAAGGGAAAAGACGCCCAAGATTTTTCCCTCATTCTCTCCTCAGCATTAATATTCATTACTGCACTTTTTGAATAAAATTTACATATCATGATATATATATATTTTTTTTTTTACAATAGCTAACGAACACAAAAGTACGCTTAATTCTTTGATGGATAATCCAGCGCACGTGTATATTCCTTCTTTAGAAAGGAATTTATCGGTGTTCTTGAATAAACTTCCTTTGAGAACATAAACAATCAATTGCTTTCCTCAGCTCTTTTCCTTGATTGTTTTGAATAACCATCGCTCTGTAAATACTCGAAAGAGCTACTATAGAATATTGGCTTTGCTTTCTGTATTCATCTTATTTTCAAGGGAAATTTGTGTCCATACATTATTAAAAACTATATACATTTGCCTTCGCTTTGAAGTCAAATTTGTGTTGAAAGTACGACGGATGCAACTTTTTCATGCATTTTACTATTCGAGAATGATATCTTTCTTTCAATGGCCGTTTATTATGCCTTTGCTTACACATTTTGCTGTAACTTGATAATGCTTCAAAAATATGCTTCACATATACCTGATGTCGTACACTTTATGCAGAAGGAAGGACATGCTTATTGAGCTTTATGAAATTATGGGCTTTAGTTTTTGAGTTATTGACAACTAAATTCTGATTGGATAATACTGGTTGCCATGGCAACAGGGAAAACTTTTTTATTGAAAATCAATAAAAAATTGTGTTTTTTTATTGCATCTATAAGATAAAAAAAAACAATGTTTGCAGCAGCAGGAGGCATTTTGGGGGTTACCAGTCACCTTTAGGCATCCGGTTACCATGGTAACCATGCACAATAGTATAACTTACAATGAATCCCACTGAATGGATGACATCTCTAGCAACATGTGCATATATAGTTTTATGCAGTTTTGATGAATTCTTCATGAAATAAATGCAAAAACTGTGTGAGTTTGTCGTTTTCAGTGCCCCAAATAGCGACAAGCGTTTACCGACCCTAGTCTTAATTTCTAGTCGTTTTTTCGTCTTTATTTCTCTGAGTTGCAGCTTATGTATTATGCAGAAGCCCGCTGTATATATTGCGCTAAGAGGAGTGAGAGCACACACCCAGTGATTGCGATTCGGCCGTCACAATCACCAGGTATGCGCTCTCACTCGGCTTGCTTGAACTCTTGAAATAAAGACGAAATAAAAACGGCTAGAAACTACACTACACCGAACCCGGCTTGGCGTGAAAAGTTAGTTTGAAGGCAAAACCCTTGTTTATCGAAGAAAAAGTATATGCGCGCTAAGACTACTACACGCAGCACTGGCACTGGCGCCTGTAGCAGTGCTAGTGGTGCGTGTAATAGTCTTGGCGTGCGCAGACTCTTTTACGTTTGTTCCAACAAATCATGATGAAAAGTGGCCAGTAAAATTCTACTGATACCATAATTTGGAACCACATACTACCTGGGGATGTTCATAGAGGTCCCATCTACCACCTTGTCTGGTCAAACCTTTTCTGCTGGGTGGGTTGAACGAACTCCTTAATTAAGCCTCTTACAGGAATTAGCGCCTTGACTACAATATCAATGTCAGTGTTATCTGGCATACAGTTTTGAACTAAATTTTATTAAGGATCAAAAGTGGGGAATCTTTTTTTTTTTTTTTTGTAACACCTAGTATAACACAATTATTGTGGCTTAATGTCCCAACTCGTCGGCTCTGTAGCTGTGTAATCAAGCGGTCCAAAACGATTTTCATGCCATGGCAAGAGTACATGCCCAGCAAACAGACCAAATTATCAACTGAAACAGAACATCATGCACTTACCATCCACAATCATGGCAATCTTCACTATTTGGATAACCCACGATTAGCAACCTTCCGACGCGTAGCCCAATTCATACCCGTAAACTGTTGAAGGCCACCTTGAGTTACATTTTTTTGGTCATTTTGTTATTACGAGCAAGTATTTAAGTGAAAAATTATGCTATTTCATTCAAATACATTTAGTTTTAACAAACCAAAGCAGAAAAAATAAGTTTTATCATAAAAGTGAAATTTTATAGCCAAATAAGTTGTCAAAATATGTGTTTTTGAAGAGAGTACCACAGTAAAATCAATATATGGGACTACATGGACATTGATTTACATCACTCACAATTATTCAAATATCTCAGCAGTGTAAAAACAAGAGATAAATCAAACTCCGTAATTTCTTATAGTCTATAGTGTCCTAACATACCAATGTACAAAATTAGGTGGCGTCTAGAAAATTTGGAAAACGATAAAGGACATTTTGAAATACGGTCAAAATTTTTCATTTTTTTACAATTACGGTATTTTTCAATACGAAAATTGGTTTTTAGCGTAGAATATGAAAATTATATTTGAAAATTATTGGAAAATAATTATTTTAGTTCAAATTTTCAATCTATCCTCTGCAAAATGACATATAACATCATTTAAAAACTAGTTTTCAATAATTTCCATAAACATCTGTGTGGCCCTACAACTAAAAATGCCAAAAATACCCTCAGCATGCAGTTTACGGGATTTATTTTAAAGGAAAGAGTTCCTTTTGGGACAGCCAACCCAATTCTAGAATCTACACACACTGACTATTTACAGGCGTAAATACTCAATCGTGAGTGATACACGCCATTAAAACCAAAACAACAACACACACCTGGGCCCTGTTTCAAGAAAGTTGCAATCAATTGCAAATAATTGCTAATTTTGAAGCAACCATTCTGATTGGCTCAGGGTCTGCCCTATTAAGAAGACATGCATGCAACAATGATTTTGACTGGCCAGTGACAATCAGTTGCAAGTTGCCTCGAACGGGGCCCTGGTCAGTGCAGATCTATACAACTCTAGCCGGCCTACTGGCTTGCGATACGCACGGATGTACGCTTCACTTTTGGGTGGCTGTCCCAAAAGGAACTTTTGCCCAATCTTCACCTACCTTGTCGGTTTTGTCGACCTCCGACCTTTTCAAGAACCACAGTTATTCAAAGGATATACTGTGCTGCTGATTCTGCGATATTCTGAGACGGGTTGATGTCCAAGGAAGTCGACGTCAACACAATTTTGAATATTGCAACTGGATAAAATAATGTCACCCTCAGTTACCTATCTATTTTGCTACATGACGCTGCGGATTCTTTTGCACTGCCATGCCGCATGGGGAATCCCAGCAATATTTGATTCCAGTCTCTGCAGTGGTACTGTACCAATATCAATATTGACAAGTTAGTATGTGACATACGTCAGTGCCGTATATGCGGCACTGACATACGTGACATACCAAGGAGGTACTAGGCAAAGCGATACAGAACCTGCAGTACATGTACAATAGCGAATGCCCATAGGTGCAGATAAAACAATAGAAACGTTCACACGTCGCCAGGTGCTTGAACATAAGAGATTCCATTCCAAATACTGTAGTCAAGGCGCTAAATTCCTGTAAGGGGCTTAACGTTAAGGAGTTCGCTTAACCCAGCCCGCAGAAAAGGTTTGACCACACAGGATGGTAGATGGGACCTCCAGGAACACCCACAGGTAGTATGTGGTTCCCAATAAGCCAGTTCGGAGTTAGCTCATGGGCACATTGGTCCGAATGACCTTTCTTTTTTCTCAGTCCTGCTCTTCACTCGTTTTCAGAGCGACATAATGCATAAGCTTTACGTAACGATTTACACATTTATGGTATTCATCAATCCTGCTTAAACAAAGAATGAACTCGCATAGACCAGATGACCAGAATGATCCGTCAATTAACACTTTGGAAAGCATCCATTTCATTATCTTACATTGAATGTGAGAACAACCTCTTTCTATCGATATTGCCAAATACCACTTTTGCTGTCAGATGGATGTGCTGGCAAGCAGCATTTATAAGGATTACATATGAATAATCATTATACATAATAATACATCACAGACGCTTATCCCAGTGACTTTAAAAACCAACGTGCCTGTTGGTCCGAATGACCCTTTTTCTGCTCATGCGCAGAGTGGAACTCCGAACTGGCTTATTGTGGTATCAATAAAATTTTACAGGCCACTTTTCATCATTATTAGTTGGCATAAACGTAAGGAGTCTGCGCGCGCAAAGACTACTATACGCACCACTGGCACAGTGCAGGAAGCTCGATATGGGACGTACAGTGCCAGTGGTGCGTGTAATAGTCTTGGCGCAGACATTTTTTTTCGACCAAAAAGAGGTTTGAGCCTGCAAACTAAAGGCCCTGTCACACCTTTCCGGGTAAGCTACGCCGGCTTGCAACGAGTAGGGATTTGCCAGCACACAGGAGAATTTTCTGCGGGCGGACAAGGATGTTGGCAAGTTCGGTACTTGCATACCTTACCTGCTAGACGCGTGCTACTTACCTGGTACTTGCGTGTATTCCGTGTGTCCTGCGTGAAAGCTTCGAAACCAACCCGTTTTCAGTTACGAGCGACAGACGGAGAATGCGAAGTACCTGCGTGGGAGTTGCTTGCGAGGTGCTGCCACTAAGGGCCTCCTACTTGTGTTCTGCGTGTACCTCTGCAGGTAAAATCCCCGCGACTCACCCGGAACAAATTTTGAGCATGTTCAAGGCCTTGTCAAACCGTGCATGGGGAAGCCTTGCGGGATGATTTGCGGGGAAAAAAAAAAGTCTACCCGGAGCTCCCCGCAGTTGGCCTGCACCTGGCAGTACTGACCACGTATCTCGCCGGTAGTTGCCCTTAGGTGCGCACGCTAGTCCGATTTACCTGCAGCCAAGTTTTGAACATGACCATTTTTTTTTTCCGAGTGAGTCGCGGGGATTTTACCTGCAGAGATCCACGCAAAACACCAGTAGGAGGCCCGTAGCTGCCGCAAGTTACAAGGAGTTGACCCTCTTGAAGTACGTAAGTTGCCCGTGGATCTATGCAAATCAACTTCCTTCAGAAGGATTCCTCCGTCACCAAGTTGTCAGCCCTCAATCGCCACCCATGCGCCTGACACGCAGGTCACATAGAACGTAAGTAGCACGGGTCCAGCATGTATATATAGACGCACGTGAAACTCGCCCAAAGCCTTGTCCGCCCGCAAAAATTGTCCTGCGTGCTGGAAAATCCCCACACGTAACAAGCCTGCGTATAGCTTGCCCGGAAAGGTGTGACAGGGCCTAAACTTGACTGCGGATAAATAGGACTTGCGTGCGCTACTCCGGGTAACTATGGGCGAGAAGCATGGGCGTAAATCCCGGGGGGGGGGGGATGGGGGGGATGGCCTGTACAATCATCCCCCCTGAATTTTTAGGAAAAAATGGAGGAAGCAGAAATGTGATATGTATCAATTTTGGCATATTGCATGACGTTTGTACGCCGGCCTTCAGACAGGTAACAGAGCTTAACAATACAGGGTGGCCCAAAAAGAACGGAACACATAAGAATTTGATTTTAGCAGTATTGTGCCTAATATGTCATTATTTTGTATACTATTGGAATGGCCATCCTTTTTCCAAAAGAATGACACCAAGTTCTTTAATTTTGGTTAATGCATTATGGTTATAGGACCATTTTTGTCAACCCTTGCAATTTTCAAAATGCGATCATTAATGCACTCTCAGAGATACCGAAACCAGTGAGAATTCGGCTTACCGTAGAACCAGTAGCGCTCGCAATGTGCGGAATGTGGGGCGGACGGTGTTACTGGCATCAGGTCGTCACATTCACAATGGTAACGGACAATGACAGCCACATTCCACACATTGTGAACTTACTGGTTCTATGGTAAGCCGAATCCTCGCTGATTTCGGTGTCTCTGAGAGTGCAAAATGATCACATTTTGAAGATTGCAAGGGTTGACAAAAATGAGCCTAAAATCGTAACGTATTAACTGAAATTAAAGAGCTTGGTGTCATTCAATTAAAAAAAGAATGGTCTTTTCAATAGTATGCAAGATAATGAAATGTTTGCAACGATATTGCTGAAATTAAAGATCTTAGGCGTTCCGTTCTTTCTGGGCCACCCTGTATATGCTATCTTGTAGGAAAATCTATACACAATTTTCTCAGGCGCTCGCTCGCTTCGCTCGCTCGCGAAGAAAGTAACATCGACATACACTGCGAGGTATGGCTCAGACGTTGATAACGTCAAATAGTATAGGCCTACATGTAAACATCCTATGATGCGAGTAACTGGGGACCATCTGCAAAATATGTACGAAAACAAACAAACAAACAATAAAAAAAATATATCGCCATAATTGAACCCCCTCCATTTCCTGAATCATTATTGAGAAACGACAGTGACTGATGACTCAGTCAGGATACATCTATGGGCATACCCAGGGAAGATCAGGGGCGTCGAATCTATGGGGGGGGGGGCAAAGGGGCATTTGCCCCGCCCCTATACGGATGTGTTTAGGCAGACAAATCATTTATCCCCCAAGCAATTCCCGAGATGAGGACAAATCTCGAACTTTCTTAATGGAAAATATTGTCCAAATATCGCCAGAATTATGCAACAGATCGTTGAATTGCAATCATAAACATGCAAATGCTCTGCTATACAGGATCCCTTCCGATAAACTTTGTACACTTTTGATATTGACATATATTTCCCTAATTTATCAAAGAGTGTGGAGCAGATCTTTCACTTAAAGGACAAGTTCACCTTCATAAACATAAGGATTGAGAGAATGTAGCAATATTAGCAGAACACATCATTGAAAGTTTGAGGAAAATCGGACAATCCGTTCAAAAGTTATGAATTTTTGAAGTTTTAATGCAGTAACCACTGGATGAGAAGACTACTGCATTGTATGAATAACTTAGATGTCACATGCGTACAACAATATAAGGAAAATACAAAGAGAATTTCACAAAATTTCATCTTTTGAAAAAAAGTACACATTCCCTTGACTCGTTACCGATATATGTTAGGGGTAATATCATTCCCTCTGCCTTTAGAAAGAGGCAAGTCAAGTGCTCTTTTATTATGCGAAAAAAGTGAAAATATGTTGAATTTTCTTTACATTTTCTTTATACTGTTGTATACGCATATGACTCACAAGCTGTAGTAGTCTCCTCATCCAGCGGTTCCAACACAAAAATTTTTAAAATTCATAACTTTTGCATCGATTGTCCAATTTTCCTCAAACTTTCACTGATGTGTTCTACTAATATTGCTGCATTCTCTCAATCCTTATGTTTATGAAGGTGAACTTGTCCTTTAACAAAAGCACCCTCATATTATGAAGAGGCGTGGATGGGGGGGGGGTGGTTCCCCCATAAAAGTGGGACAAACAAAAGCGAAAAATATAGCTACAAACGGCAGTTCTTGGAGTGTAAAATGTCAAAATTTTAAAGCTCGCTTGCTCCTCTCGCTCGCATTTAACCGCTATGCCATTCTTGTGATGTTGCTGCCAGTGACTGACAGCAGTTGCGCCCGGTGCGCCCCCCTCAATTGCCAAAGCGAAAAATATAGCTACAAACGGCAGTTTTGGGACTGTAAAGGGCTTTTTACACTTGTAAATTTTTGCTTAGCCCCGGACTATCGGTGGGGCTAAGGGGGGGCCTTAGCCCCACCGTTGGTACGGGACTATCCTTAGCCCACTTTCTGTTTACACTCGTTTTTGCCAAAGTGGGCTAGCCCCACCGATAGTACGGTACTATCTGGCCCTGCAAAATAGCAGGGGTTAGCACCGCAATTGCGGTGCTAGCACCGCAATTGCGGTGCCAAGCAAGTGAGTGTAAACAGAACGAAAAAATAATCCTGGGCTAAGCAACGGAGACGAAGTCCGACCCTCACTGACCAATCAGAAACGAGGTAATCAAGCGCTGCCGGTGCGTGCGTGTACGTGTACAGTACACAGCGTAATTATGAATATTCATGTGGTTTGGAAAGTCCGGGGCTAAGAAATACGAGTGTAAAAAGGTCAGTTTTCTCCTTAGCCCCGGACAAGAGATAGTACGGGACTAATTGGCGAGTGTAAAAAGCTGAAAAAATTGGTACGGGACTAACGATAGTCCTGGGTCAGAGAAAGTCCGGGGTTAAGAAACACAAGTGTAAAAAGCCCTTAAAATGTCAAAATTTTGAAGCTCTCTCGCTTTGCTCGCTCGCATTACTAATCATTATTCCATTCTCCTTGTGTTGCTGCCAGTAATTGCCAGCAGTTTTCGCCCGGTGCGCCCACCCTTAATTTCCAAAGTGGAAAATATAACTACAAGCGGCTGTTTTGGGACTGCAAAATGTCAAAATTTTGAAGCTCGATCGCTTCGCTCGCTCGCATTAACCATTATGCCATTCTCCTGATGCTGCTGGCAGTAATTGCCAGTAATTTTCGCCCGGTGCGCCCCCTTAATTTCCAAAGCGAAAAAATACAGCCACAAACGACAGTTTTTTTAGAATGTAAAATGTCAAAATTTTCAAGCTTACTCGCTTCGCTCCCTCGCATTTAATCATCATGCCATTCTCATGATGTTGCTGCCAGTAATTGCCAGCAGTTTACGCCCGGTGGCCCCCCCCCCCCTTAATTTCCAAAGCAAAAAAAAAAAAAAATACAGCCACAAAGGACAGTTTTTTAGACTGTAAAATATCAACATTTTCAAGCTCACTCGCTTCGCTCGCTCGCATTTAATCGTTATGCCATTTTCCTGATGTTGCTGCCAGTAATTGCCAGGAGTT
This sequence comes from Diadema setosum, assembly GCF_964275005.1. NCBI lineage: Eukaryota > Metazoa > Echinodermata > Echinoidea > Diadematoida > Diadematidae > Diadema > Diadema setosum. The sequence goes on along the minus strand of NC_092705.1, from coordinate 29,852,247 downwards.
GCGCCCGGTGTGCCCCCCCCCCTTAATTTCCAAAGCGAAAAAATACAGCCACAAACGGCAGTCTTTGGACTGTAAAATGTCAAAAATTTTCAAGCTCGCTCGCTCCGCTCGCTCCCATTTAACCACTATGTCATTCTCCTGATGATGCTGCCAGTGATTGACAGCAGTTGCGCCCGGTGCGGCCCCCCTTAATTTCCAAAGCGAAAAATATAGCTACAAACGGCAGTTTTTAGACTGTAAAAATAGTCAAAAATTTCAAGCTCGCTCGCTCCGCTCGCTCGCATTTAATTGCTACGCCATTCTCCTGATGTTGCTGCCAGTGATTGACAGCAGTTGCGCCCGGTGCGGCCCTCCTTAGTTTCCAAAGCGAAAAATATAGCTACAAACGGCAGTTTTGGGACTGTAAAATGTCTAAATTATCAATGCAAAAAGATTTCATCGTGATGGGAGGGGGAATCCTCCCTACCATACCCTCCCCCCCCCCCGCTTGCTTCGCTCCCTCCGTGGCACATAACCGCTCCTCCTAAGATTAAATCCTGTCTACGCCGGTGATAGGCCCCATTATTTAGTAGGCCTTCACAGTGATGTCGCACAGGCGGAGCAAGAGCTGAATTACCACGATTATTAATTTTAGTCATTCCAATATCGTGAATATTTCATTTTCTTATTGTTTTTTAGAGAAAAGAAACAAAATTTGCACCAGATCGCTGAATTTCAGGTCTGAAAATGCAAAATCTTCCTCGTGTGGGAGAGGGATTCACACCCTCCCCCCGTTCGGTCGTTCCGCTCCCTCTCACAGATATTTCAAAAACAAAAAGAAAAAATGTTTTCATACTTTTAAGGTCTCATTTTCCGCCGAAAGTCATCTGACAAGCCAAAAAAAAAAAGGCAACAAGAACAAAACGTCTTCATATTTTTGCTGCCACTTTCCTCCCACTATAACTTATTCCATGCAAAAGAGTGGGACATCCAATCCCTGTAAAGTGTGTGTGTGTGTGTGGGGGGGGGGGGTCACCAAGCTTCCCTTCCCCCCCCCCCCCCCCCAAGGCTGCGCCGGTCCGGTTATGGGCTTGTAATCGTGGTGATGGTGACCATCCCCCCCCCCCCACTCCTCAGTACGGATTTACGCCGTTGGCGAGAAGCATACTATAATAGGCAGCACTCCTAGGCAAAATAATTATCAGAGACGTCGTAAGATTACGACCAATAATCTTATTAATTTGCAAATAGTTTAAAAGATATTGATTGGTTTTTTGTATACAACAATACCGATCTTGATTTGTGTTATGATTATTTTATGAAAACTATCACTTCCAAAATTGATGAACATATTCCGTTCTGTACAAGGAAAAGTAGTTACAAAAGAACTCCAAGACTCCCGTGGATAACCCAATCACTTTTAAGATCGATTAATAGAAAGAATAATTTGTTTTATAAATACAGGAGTAACCCTACGGATAAAAATGGACAAAAATATGTGACTTATAAAAACACGCTTACTAATTTATTGCGTTTACAAAAGAGAAAATTTTATGTTAACCAGATAATGAAATATAAAAATGATATTAAGAATACTTGGAAAACAATGAAAGATGTTATGAATACATCTAATGATGTATCTAGTATTTCAGAAGTACGATGGGGTAATACCTCAAGCAATGTACCTGCTGGCATGGCCGAAATTTTTAATGATTTTTTTTTTTTTTTTTGCATCGATTGAGAAAAAATTATCACAAAGTATTCCTTCATCTAATAAAGTGTTTTATGATTTTTTAGATATACCTAATCCTAAAACTATATTTTTGGACCCTACGTATAATGAAGAAGTTATTGATATCATTTATAATTTGAAAGAAGGGAAAAGCCCAGGTTGTGATGGAATCGATAATTATTTGTTGAAAAATATAATTCTTCAAATAATAGATCCTTTAGTATATATAATTAATTTATCACTTATTACTGGGCTTGTACCAAATCAGATGAAGACTGCCAAAGTTATACCTATATATAAGAAAGAGGAGAAGAATGATGTCAATAACTACAGACCAATATCAGTTTTAACTTCAATTTCTAAAATTTTGGAAAGAATAGTATACTGTATATCCGAACTGTAAAATCTTTTAATATGAGTAATATATTTACGAATTTTCAATTTGGATTCAGAGAAAATCACAACACCACCCACGCTTTACTTACCTTTGTGGAAAAGATTACACGTGCACTCGATACATTTTCGCATACAATAGGCATCTTTCTGGACTTTTCCAAGACTTTTGATACGATTAATCACGGTATACTTCTCCCTAAGTTATCCCATTATGGTATTCGCGGAAAAGCCTTGCAATGGTTTACGAGTTATTTATCTGACAGATATCAATATGTACATGTGAACAGTTTTTATTCTTCTATGAAAAAAAAAATAGAATGTGGTGTTCCGCAAGGAAGTTTGTTAGGCCCACTGTTATTTATAGTTTACATTAATGATTTTTATAGATCTTCAGATAAACTCTCTTTCATATTATTCGCCGATGATTCCAATCTATTTTATTCCCACCCTGACCCTAATACTTTAATTAGTACAGTGAATTATGAATTGAAGAATGTCTCACAATGGATATATGCAAATAAATTGTCACTGAATATTGAGAAGACAAAGTATATGTTTTTTCAGTAATTCTTTAGATAGATCACCAGGTAATGTTATATTTGACTCTACTCCCCTAGAAGAGGTTTTGTCTATTAAATTCTTAGGTGTTTGTGTTGATAATAAGTTAACATGGAGGTGTCACATAAACAATATTTGTAATGTAATTGCACGTAACATAGGCATAATGAATAGATTTAAATACTATCTTCCTTCTTCGGCTTTCATTACGCTTTATTCAAGTTTGGTATTGCCGTACTTGAATTACGGAATTCTTGCTTGGGGGAATACATATTCGACATTGCTAGATAAACTTTTTCTTCTGCAAAAGATGGCGCTCAGAATTGTTTTTAACCTTCATATCCGAGCACATACTGACAAGCTGTTCCTTGAACACAAAATTCTGAAAATAAAAAAGTTGTATTTGTTTCAACTTGGTCAATTTATGTTTAATTACAACTGCAACCATCTACCCAAAATATTTTATTCTTTATTTCACTGTAACAGCCACGTACATAATTATCCCACGAGACAATCTAAAGAATTTCATCTTCCCTTAGTGAGAACTGTACACACTCAAAATACATTTGTTTATACCGGACCCAGATTTTGGAATAGCTTGGATAATGATCTAAAAGAATCTGTGAAGTTAATTACATGTAAGTATAAACTAAAAAAATATTTGTTTTCTAAATATACCAGTTAATTCTGTTCAGTGAAAAAACCCGTCATGTTTCACTTCTCCTTGAGATTTTGTAGTGTGTCCACAGACCTTTTCCATCCCTCTCATTTTCCTTCTCCATTCTTCCCTGCTCCTTTTTCCTCGTTCTTCGTTGTCCAATATCTGTCTGAGTGCATTTCCTCAAGTTCTGTTATTTCTGTGTTTTGTGTTATTGTTGTTGTTGTCGTCGTTATGTTTTTTGTGGCCGATTGCATATCTTCCTTTCCGTTCAATTTTCCTGGCATACCTGGCCCCATAGTGTCTGTGCCACAAATGTGATAATTTATGTTACATAGTTTATACGTTTGCATTCTAAAATCCTAGTAAGTATTGTTCATAGTATCAGCATCATTATATCAATGAGTAAAATGTACAATAGTATATAGAAGAATTTAAAATGAATATGTTTTATTGGTATAACAAATCGGTGCTGTTGTTGTTTTGTTCCAGTGTTCCACGTCTTACAAGCTTGGCTTTTTTAGTGGAACACTGTTTTCCATCATTGTGATTATTTACTATTTTTGTTGCCATGGCAAAGTGCATTGTTTCTTTTTTACGACATCATTCGTGTATATACTGTATATTGTATTTTAAAAAATCCTTTATCAGACGAGTGTAAGAGAAATGAAAAAAAAAAATTGTATCACTTTGAATCATGTCAACTTTTTCTTTTCTTTTCTTTTTGATGATGGAAATAAATAAACTATTGGATTGAATTGAATAGGTACTGTCGTGTGCGGGTTATCTGCGGTAACCTCCGTGTATCAAAAAATGTTCTTCGCAAGTCGCACACAAGGCTTGCCCGGAAACGGGTGACAGCACGGCCTTTGTGACGCTGTTTGCTATCATTTTAAAGTACATTATAGATTGTAAAGAAGCAGATAAGATTGAACAGAAAGTACATCCATCTTTCAAAAAGAGATAAAAACTTGAAATTTGGCATCAACTTTTCCAATGTGTCATATTTTAAGACAAAAATAACATCCACACAAAAATTCAAGATAGCAGCCATTTATCAAGGTTGTCGTTAATGTGCTACGTAAAAGTTAATTCTCAACCTAAAATTTGATATTTAAAAATTGTTATTTAAAAAAAAAATGTTATTTAAAAGATGATTTCGTTGTCTATTCATTTGTGTTCATGCGCATTCGAACAATATTATACTAGTGAAAACCATGTTGAGGGTCCCCTCCCTTTTTTTATTTTCTTGTGTGTTACTCGTGGTGTACAAGCATAAATGATGATGTTACATATCCAGTAATTTCGGGGTCAGACAACTCTCTGTTTTACCATATAATATTCATTTATAATTTTGCCACAACAAAGAAGGATAAAGTGAAAACAAAAAGATATCTGGAATCCAGACACGGTTGTTTCTTTTGCCTTTCGTGCATATCACCCATTGTAGATCGGGTCTTAAACTACCTACCTCAACACTATAAAATTAGCCTAGATAAAAGGGAAATGACGCCCAAGACTTTCCCTTGAATATGTGGTTCTCTCCTTAATTCATTACTGCACATTTTAACACAAATTTACATGTCAGGATTTTTCATTTTATTTCATTTCTTATTTTTACAATAGCTTACAAACACAAAAGTGGATAATACAGTGCACGTGTATATTCCTTCCTCAGAAAGGAATGTATCTGCATTCTTGAATAAACTCCTTTTAAGAACGTGAACAATCAATTGCTTTCCTCTGCTCTTTTCCAAGGTTGTTTCGAATAACCATCGCTCTGTAAATACTCAAAAAGTTAACATTAGAATATCATTGGCTTTTCTCTCTGTATTCACATATATCTTGAAGGGAAATTTGTGTCCATACATTGCTAGAAACTACTTTTGCCTGTACTTTGAAGTCAAATGTGTGTTAAAAATACGACGGATGCAGCTTTTTCATGCATTTTACTGTTCGAAAATGATATCTTCCTTTCAATGCCGGCTGTTTTCTAAAAATGTGTTTTTATATACCTTTGTTTACAAATTTTGCTGTAACTTGAGAAAGCTTCAATATTTTTCCCCAAATGTGGTACACTTATGCAGAAGGACATGCTTACTTAGCGTTTTGAAATTATGGGCTTTAGTTTTTAAGTTATTGACAACTGAATCCTTATTTGATGACACTGGTTGCCATGGCAACAGGAAAATACATTTTTGGAAAATAATCAATATTTTGGTTTTTTTTTTTAATTGCGTCTATCTACAAAACATGAACAAAAACATATCAAAGTTTGCAGCAGTAGAAGGCAGTTTAGGGGTTAACAATCACCTGTATGCATCTGGTTACCATTTTAACTATGCACAATATTATACCTTACAATGTGTCACATTGTATTGTTGACATCTCTAGCAACATGTACATATATAGTTTTATGGGGTTTTGATAGATTCTTCATGAAATGAATGCAAAATCTGTGATTGTTTTGTCATTTTCAGTGACCCCTTAAAATAATAGCGACATGCGTCACCGACCCCACGGCATGAAAAGTTAGTTTGCAGGCAAAAACCCTTGTTTGTCGAAGAAAAAGTCTGCGTTCGCCAAGACTACTACACGCACCACTGGTACTGGACAGTGGCACGTGTAGTAGTCTTGGGTGCGCAGACTCTTTTACGAGCAATAAGGTCTTGTCGCCACTAAAGTGGCCTGTAAAATTTTATTGATACCACAACTTGGAACCACAAATTTAGGTCCAACTGACCACTCCATGCAGTCAAACCTTTTCTACGGGGTGGGTTGAACGAAGTCATTTTTTCTGGGTCCCTGCGCCTTGACTAAAATGGATCTAGGTCCTCAATGTCATTCCTCATTATAAATGTACACACACGCGCACGCACGCACACACACACACACACACACACACACATTGTATAGGGTTTATATATGTTAATGAATAATCAAATAGAAATACATTAAAATATAGTATAGGTTTGACAACTACACCAGAAACGTATGGATAGGGCCTATTATTTTTATCCATGGTCCCTTTAAGAATATATTTTTGTCATTAATCAAAGCTGGTTATCCGTTATCCCCCCCTCCCCCCCCCCCACCTCCGTGCACCGGCACGGTATGAGGTATGACAGCCCAAAGTTATCATCCTGCACACGGTTCTTCAACTGCTCTCGCCAACTTCTTCTTCCATAGAACAGCGAAGGATTGGAATAATCTGCCGAGTGATATAAAGCAGATTCATAAATTTGATACATTTAAAGAAGCACTCCAGCGTCACCTCCGTTGTGATTAGCTGCACACCACACCACAGTGCTGAGTGATACTCTATCCAGAGTTTTTCAGCGTATTCATCCAGATCCAGATCCAGACCCCCTCCCCCACCTTTAATAGTGTGTAAGCGTGTTAAAATCTTCGATAACAGTTACACGTGTATTTACTGCCAGGAGTAAGGACGTGTCATATCTCATGAAGTCTCATTACGTACATGTATGTTTGCGACCTCGCTTGTAATGAACAGAAAATGCAAGAATTGATATTTTGCATTTTGTATTGAACTTTTTTATTTGTTTGGATTCATAACTTAATAAAAAAAAAATTTATTGAGATTATTTCTGCATTTACGCTTCTACATGCAAATCACGTTTTCCTCAATTCCTCTGAATTCCCTTTCCGTTTTTCACTTACCTAAACGACCATAATATTTGTTTTACTTCACGCCAAAATTCGCCTGCAAAGCCCCATTCAACAATTGGGATCCGATGCCACGCGGAATTCAAATTCCTGTCCCATTCTTACCTAAACGATATCTTAATATATGTGTATCAGCCAAATGTTTACTTCGTTTTATTTCGCGCAGAAATTCTCCCTCGAAACCCTCTTCAATAGCTGGTATTTAATCATAGTAAGTTGAACTCATTACTTATTAAAGGGTTCAGGTCAATGATCTAAAATTTTGAAAGCAATTAACACGCTTAGTTGTTTAGCTGGAGGTACATTGTATGGAGTGTTCTCCTTATCCTCTTCCCATTAATACCTAAATGATGTTTTTATATATGTGTATCAGCCATATGTTTACTTTTATTCTATTTCGCGCCGAAATTCTCCCGCGAAACCTTTTCAATAAAGTAAAGTTTGGTTTATTGTTTATTAAAGGATGGTGAACGAGACATTAAAATCAAGAAAATCATACAAAAGAAGGTGTCAAAGCAGAGGGAAATGTCTGTTAAAACAGATTTTTTTATGTGACTTTTTAAAATATATTCGTACCACTGAAAAATCGCGAGTTAAAACTGACTGATTTACTTCACCGATTTTCGCTCCAGAACGGCCGTCTTTTTCGGGGCCCTAAAATATGACGTCATGACGTGGACGAACGTACCCTTTACGATCGAGTGTGCAGCGCTAGCTAGCTCTACATCGAGTCCGCCATTCATAAAGCACGTAATTCTTTGTGAGCGGATGCAATACAATACTGTACCTTGCCTGTCTTTAGTCGCATCTGCTTTATCGGCAGAAACAGCAGGGTAAAATGTACCATTATTTAAAAAAAAGAAGAAGAGATGAATGAATGAATAAATAAATAAATAAATAAATAAATAAATAAATAAATAAATAAATAATAGCCATAATAATTCTAATAATATAGTCTGAAACAACGTCAGTAGCGAACCGCCGAGTCCCCGCCGGAGAGCTAGTTTGGTGTGTATGGTAGCCCCACTACATATCGACCACATTCTTTTAAACCGACCGCGTATAATTCGCGCACTGAACATTTAGTACGCACTTCGTCTGCGCGCAAAGCACATAAAAATGGATTGGCTTTGAATGTAGATGAGGATGGTGTGGGAAAACGCGATAATTCATTGTTCATTAATGGTTTTAATCAAGGACAAAATTTCGAATGAATATTTTCACCGAATCGTAATGACAGCACAATGTAATGTCTATGGAAGTTCCTAAAAAGCTTCGTTGACGTTTTCTACAACTCGGTGTTCAATACAACTCGGTTTGCGTGCATTGTCAATGCAAAAAACAGCGGTCGATCCTGATAACGCGATTTACCGCGGGGAGCTGAAACGAGGCCACGCTAGTTCGTCGGCGATATTTTTGCACTGAAACTTCGAATCGAAAAGGGAACAACGGCATTTGATAGAGCTGGATTTTCTCAATCACGTAGGTCAAGTTTTTTACGTGAATTTCAGTGTTAAATATTCTTATCAAGCAAATAAACATTAGGCGGTCGATGAGTAGTAGGTCCAACCCTACATAGGCTACTCCACTACGTAGATCCTTACGTTAGCTAGGTCAGAGTTCTTGTTCTACCGTAACGTTAGGCTCTACTACTGTACTAACTAGGTCTATTAAACGGTTACTATAAGCTGTTTAAGAGTACAGAGACTGAGGCGCGAAAGCGCAAGCAGAAATTTAAAAAGGTATACTTCATGGTAATTCGAAGGAAGATGGATTCAATAAGTGAAATTATAACTCACTTTTGCTTGATAGAGTAAACAAGACACGTACAGATACCTCGGTGCACTCAGGTCATCATGCGGAATTCACGCTTTGAATGCGAACCACGGCGCGCGCGGCGTGATACAGAGCGTAGCTAGCTTACGTGCAAAGTTAGCTAGCGTATCACATCAGCGAGCGCAGGGCTGATTCGTCCATGTCATGACGTCATAATTTTGGTCACCAAAATTTCGCCATCAGATCGGGTTCAGGTGGTCTAAAAAGGGCCTCAAAACACCATCTCTCAATCGTTCTAAAGACATTTTCACCTTCTGAAAGTTAACTATTCATATTCCTAGAGACTTAAGCTTTGCAGAAATATATAAATCACTTTGTTTATGAATACCGACATTTTTTTCTTGTTCACCATACTTTAAAGGATTCAGGTCAATGATCTAAGATTTTGAATAGCAATGATAAAGATTATGTTTAGCTGTAGCTGGAGGCACGTTGTGTTTCCCCTTCAATTCTAAAATGTTTCACAGTTACATAATATGTTAATCTATAAATAATCAAGGGATTTTTTTTAAAACTATCTCGTCGACCTGAGGCATGCAACGGGCTCTTGCCCATCTGATAAGAGACCATGTCAATGACCTCAGAATTCAAAGAGTTTTTGCTTGCCGACGTTAGTCTATCTTACTATTATACGTTAAACGTTTTGCTTTACCTCAATCAACATTCTTTGAACTTGGCCAATTAACAACTTGTCATTTTTTCCCTTCCTTGTATCCTACACGCCCGAATTGAATGTCTCAATCGGCGACAAAACAATAAAAACAATTAGAACAGTGTTTGTTTGCTGTTTTTTTTCTACTACTCAATTCTCCCACTGCAATTTTCTGTTCTTTGTTTTAACCCCCCCCCCCCCCCCGGCCTCCTCACCCTTTCCCACCAAGCGGTCGATGGTCGGATACGAGATCCGCCCACACGTGCAACATGTATGCATAAAATGTATTTTGTTATTCAGTTTCTTTGTAGCTTAGCACCTATTTGCGCACTTATTGTTTTCGTTCACTGCACCCAACCTCTCGGCCAAACACATACTACAGGTACTCACGTTTTGTCAACAATGAACTTGTGCAGCAGCCTTTATTTACAGACCCTTAATCAATACTTAGGAAAAAAGAATTTCATTAATTATGGATATTGAATCCGATATTGACAGAGATATAGCTGTTTATCATTCTGATTATCATACGGTTGAAGAATTCAATGAAAAATTTGATAATGACAATGATTTTAATTTTCATTACAACAACATCAAACATCATTACAGTCTGCTTCACTGAAGGACTTTCCTCAGTTAAAGGGAAGTCCATGTGATTTTCTTCAAACTTTCCATACTGTAACTTTGACCCATCCGAAGCCCAAATATGTAAATAAAACCATAGGTTCATGTGCTTGTCTTTCTTCTACGGGACTTTGAAGAATAATCATGACTTATCTGCTGTCCTGCACCAAAATAATAGCGTTACAGAATCAAGACCATGATTGGCAACAAAATCTGCAATGACAAACTTAAATCCCCATAATTCTTTCAAAATCCGTGTTATTTTCTCCAAATTTGCAAGAATTGCTGAAAAAGATACGCACCTACCCAAAATGAGGAAGGTTTTAAAGTTGGGATTTAGACTCTTATTCTTGAGCAAGCTGCTCCCTCACGTTGCAGAAAACAGCGAAATCTCTTGAATCCTTCTCATCGATGTTTGCTGTTAGGGGTGAGCTGAAGTACAAGGTTCATGAAACTTATGCTGTACATTCAAAACACATGTCATTTTCACGAAACTTGACCAAATTGTAGAAGAAGGCTTACTAATTCCAGGAAAGTAATAAAAAGTGGGGGTTCATGTTCTCGTTTTTGTGCTAGCAGCGCCCCCCATGCGACATATATCATCGTAAGTCCCTAAAATCCGGTCAGGAACCTATGCAGGGATGCCCTGACAAGGTGGGTTCATAAAACTTAAGCTGTACATTCCAAACCCATGTCATTTTCACGAAACCTGACCAAATTGTAGAAAAAGGCTTACTTATTCCAGAAAAACAATAAAAAATGGGGGTTCATGAGGTAGTTTTTGTACTGACAGCACCCTCATATGACAGAAATCATCCTAGGACCCCAAAATCTGGTTATAAATCTATCGTGGGTGCCCTGATTAGGTGGGGTTCATGAATGTCATGCTGTACTTTCAAAACCCATGTCATTTTTACGAAACTTCATCAAATTGTAGAAGAAGGGTTACTTAATGCAGAACAATTGTAAAAATGGGGGTTCCTGTGCTCGTTTTAGTGCCAGCAGAGCCTCCTTGCGACAGAAATCCTCGTAAGACCCACAAATCTGGTCAGGAACCAATGCAGGGACATACCCTGCTAGGATGCATGAATATCATGCGGTTTACTCAAAACCCCATTTTCTTTCTTTTTTATGAAACAAAAAACGTGTCACAATTGCAATGATATGGTGAAAAAAAAATATTCACAAAGGAAGGTCCATGTGCGTTTGTTGTTACTATTTCCCTTACACATCCATTATGATACCATGTGGACGCAAGCGTGGAAAACTCCACATTGAAATGCTTGTTTGCTTGTTTGTTTTACGCACTTGCTGTAACCATGTGCAGAAAGTGACAATGGAGGAAGAAGAATAAATATAAGGAAATGGCATTAGTCTGACGGTCCTCCAAAGGAAAAACAAATCTTAATACAATGACGTTGATTGTAGATTGCATGTGTTGGTTGTTGCAGTGGATGGTGAAGTCCGTGTTGTAAGCTACAGTGTATGGAGATGTGCTATACCTTGACTACCTCCCTCCCCCGAAAAAAAAAGTAATAATTCTTTGAGTCTCCTTTTGTTACACCAGATTTGGTAATCAAAAATTAATATCTGAATGGTGAAAGTGATATATACTTGTTTGGGAATACTTTCGTGACTTTGTATTTTGTAACCAAAAATAAAAATAAAATTGTACTAGTAATGACAAGTTTAGATCTAATTTAGATTTTAAAAGAGATACTCAGATTGTTTTAGCCGTTAGACCTAAAGATGAATGTGTGTCATAATTTATGTTTGTTGTTGTTGTTGTTGTTGTTGTTGTTGTTGTTTTTAACACCTAGTCTAGTAGACTAGTACTCCCCGACTAGGGCCCATAAGCCCTAGGTACCTTAGCACTCGACTTTACCATGTTGATGAACAGATAATGAACTGCATGTCACAAAACATATCTTTGGATTGAAAATGGAAACAGCTCAGTTCCACTTCCAAGCTTCCCAATTCCGTCGATCAGTGTTGTGCTGTATATCATGACCATGTACTATACACGTATATGCGTCTCGGCCGCTGAACATGGTAGTACGTGCAGATAGTAACGCTTATACAGTCGGCACGAGCGAGGCCGCCCATCGCGGCCGCGGTGGGGAGTTGTCGGGTATCCGTACAAAACGTACCACACTCTAGCTCGATCTACTAGCAGCTGCTCTGCTCAGCTAGCTCAGCTTATCACTCGTGCGTGCGCTTCTACGCTCTTTGTTACGTCACTGAAACCTGCGTAGCTAGGATGCCCACAAACTCAACTGAAAAACGTCTGTGGCGACAAAGATAATAATTGTCCCCCCGTCAAAGATTGTCGCCCCCGGCTTAGGGCGACAATTTTTGACGGAGTTGGCGTCATGAATTGTCGCCCCGTCACAAATTGTCGTCTGGCGACAACAACTAACAAACCTCAGCTATGTGATACCACAGATAACTAGAAATTAGGAAATAAAACAAAAGGGAGGAACACCCAAGATGGAACAAAGATTAGAATAGATTAGAATTTTCCAAAATATCTTGTCTCCTTCTATACTTTACAGTATTTTTCTATTCGTGTTTAATTTCATATTTTAATCTTCCCCATCTCTTGTCATTCAAGTACTTCTTCAATCAGTAGGCCTTTAACCCTAAAGGGGCCGGGCTTTTTTGGCTATGCTCAGACCGGGACAGGGGGCGGATTCCGCCCCCCCCCCCCCCGAGATCTCGGCCATTGGTGGTGCGATCGCGATGAAATTTTGCATGCGTGAGACCCGCGTCATAATCTACAAGATTGTGTCATAAGATTTTTTGAAACAATCAATTTCTAATTTTAATTAATCAATTATGCAAATAAAGCTCAAGGTGATATTTTAGCTTAATTAAAAGCATTGAGAGTCTAATTTTTGATCTGTAAATCTGTTTTAGCATATTCAACAATTGTACATCACAAAAACTTCCAAAACTCATTTCAATTCTTATGTATTTTATTGTTTTCAGAATTTCTTATGTATTTCTTTGTTTTTCAACTTTTGTTTTTTCTTTGTTTTTTCATTGGAAATTGTCACTGACCACTTTTCTACCATAATTAGCACAAAATTAATCAATCAAAAAGATTAATTGTAAAAATAATCAGGTTTTATGCCTTTCATGACAGAGCACTGTTTGCCATAGGAAATGTACACAAAATCACAAAATTGTGCCCGTTTTGGAGCGACATTCCGTTACAAAAATGGGCGTGGCTTCGCAAAAGTATGCGCGGACGTTGCAAATTTGGTCTCAAAAGTTGCGCGAGACTTGAACGAAGAAAGTCAAGAAGCCTCGCGATGAGGCCTTCTCGCGTTACAGAATTATAGCGCGAAACGTCGAGGGGGGGGGGCGGATTCCGCCCCCCCCCCCCCGGCCCTTTTAGGGTTAATGAATGATAAGGTAACCAAACCATATTTTACTGCGTCAAATATCGACACTAACCTTTAGCTTTCATCTCTTTTGCCCCAAAGTGGTTGCCTCTGACTTCCATGTCCCTCATGTTGGTTGCCGAGATGTTGAGATGCTGAGATGTTGGTGGGGTTTCCTTGCCTCTTATCCCACCCCCTGCTTCTTCCAAATTGCGCTAGATTATCTTCTCCATCTAGTCCCTTGTTGCTTCTGTCATTTTTATCTTAACATTTTTAGTCCCTAAATCGCTCGACGGCGACCGCTCGATCTATTCTCTTGGTTTTCTTCTGTGCTGTTGTCATTTTTGACTTTATTATTTTTGTTCCCTAAATCGCTCGGCAGCGACCGCTCGATTAGGTCAGTGCCTGGGCGGTTCCCGCTCGGACACCGAGCGTATTTTGGGCAGCAAGTGAAAACTGGTCGGTAGCCACTGAAATGTTAACTCCGCGCTAAAACTTCAGCGGCGACCGACCGATACCCTAAAGATCAGCGGCGCCTGGTCGGTCACTGGTCGGTCACCGGTCGTTCTCCGACCGGTTTTGGCTAAAAACTCGCCGACCGGTCGCCGAGCAAGCTGATTTGGGGGGTTGTGACCGTAGCCTTAGTGAGTTCCAAAATCTAGGACCGGTGTGTATATAAATGTATTCTGAGCCAATAAAGTTCTCAGGAGGGGTAAATGAAACTCATTTGATTGTCTAGTGGGATAATTATGAAAATACTGGTTCCATGGAACATTGAATTGAAAATACTGGCAAAAGTGATTCCCATCCATAAAAAAAAGACGATCACACACAACTAAAAAATTACCGCCCAATATCCCTTCTCCCAAGCATATCAAATATTCTAGAGAAAATTGTTTATAAAAGACTATTTTCTTTTTTAAATGAAATTAAAATTCTTATTCCGAATCAATTCGGATTTAGGAAAAATCACTCTACAGATTACGCTGTTACTCAACTTTGTGATAAAATAATTGAAGCTTTTATTAATAAGGAACATATTGTTGGAGTTTTAATGGACCTGAGTAAGGCATTTGATACTATTGATCACGAAATTCTTATTCGCAAATTAAAACATTATGGAATTCGAGGAATACTTCTGCTATGGTTCACCACCGATTATTCATCTAACCATGAGCAATATGTTGATTTTGATTCATGTTCCTCCAGGATATTAAAAATCAATTGTGGAGTACCACAAGTGTCTATCTTAGGCCCTCTATTGTTTCTTATCTATGTTAATGATATAATTAATGTTTCACCAATATCAACTTACATTTTCATCACATAAAGATCCACAGATACTTATCCGCACACTTAATTTTGAATTATGTAAAGTTTCTTCTTGGTTCAAATGCAATAAATTATCTTTAAATATTGATAAAACTAGTTTTATATATTTTAAATGTTCATTCTTCTGATATTGACTGTAATTTATATGGGGTCATCCCACGAGACCGACACCCACGAGTCGTACGGTCCATGAGACCGACATCCAAAAGTCGGTCCACGAGTCATACAGCCCATGAGTTATACGGCTCACGAGTCATACAGCCCATGAGTTCGACACTACGCACACAAGGCTTACGAGACTGACACTAAGCAAAGAAAGCCCACGAGACCGACACTACACAATAAAGGCCCACGAGACCGACAGTACGCAAAATAGGCTCACGAAACCGACACTAGGCAAAGAAGGCTCACGAGACTGACACTAGGCAAAGAAGGCTCACGAGACCGACAGGATGAACAGCGCCATCTACATGTCAATTACCTATACCGGGTTTTCCATGAAGGGGAAAAATACATACTGGCGGGTGCAATTTCGTCACGCTATCGAGCGAGAGATTGTAACCAATTGAACAGCATCATCTGCATATAAATCAACGACATCAAGTAACTATGTATTTTTACACGTGTGGCTTGTAGAGGGCAGTTCTGTCACTGTACGGGGAGCGACATTGTTACCCATTTATCTCTTCTTCTTTTTTTTTAATAAAATTGTCCTCTTCATGGGGACCCCCCCCCCAAAAAAAAAATGTATGGAAAAATAAGGAAGGAAAAGAACGATGTATGTTTATATATATATATATATATATATATATATGATATATATATATATATATATATATATATATATATGCTTTCCCAATTCCTAGATAGACGGTGGACAGGATGTAAGTTTCTTTTTTCGCTCTTTTCTTTCTCGCTCGACATAGTTAATTATTCCTTATTAGATATCCTATCCTCCTGCTCATACCCGCCTGCTTAGAGTTCAATTTGCAATTTTTTTTTCGGAAACTGTAATGTATGACATTTTAAAGGATGAAAAGGTATTATATCGCAGCGATTCACCTGGATTTGTGGCTTATATTTGTAAAATTATTCTCTTCAAAACGGTACATTTTTTAATGAAAAAAAATTACAGTATCTGTTTTCATGGATGCATCTTCTTTTTCCGCATCCTTAGAGCTACTTAATAGACGATCATATCACTTTCTGCGAATTTTTACTAAATCAGCACCTTTGCAAATGACTACTCCCTTCCCATATCATGTAAGGCAAGTGTGCACTGCAACATTGACCATTTTGTGAAATATTTTCTTGTAAACTTCATTTCACATCTGGGTATTATTCTCGTTGGTTGATCTGAATTTCCACATCATTTTATTTCATTTTTTTTTTGCTAAGCAGGTGTACACCGGTATATGTTTTGCGGAAAGGGAAAGGACGATGTTTCGGCATTTATGAAATTAATGTTGAAACATCTGATGCACTTTTACTGAATTTTGTTTATTTTTTTCACAAACACTCAAACACGCAAACACAATTAAAAACCTCGAACAATTCAGGGGGCGAGGGAAGGGCAATTGACGGGATAATCCCCTAGCAGCTCTCCTTTTTTATCTCTCATATCTTCCTTATGCCATTATCTGGACACCCTATACAATCAATTGGTCTATAGGTGGCGCTGTTCATCCTGTCGGTCTCGTGGGCCTTCTTTGCCCAGTGTCGGTCTCGTGAGCCTTTTAAGCGTAGTGTCGGTCTCGTGGGCTTTGTTTGCATAGTGTCAGTCTCGTGAACCTTTTGTGTGTAGTGTCGAACTCATGGGCTGTATAACTCGTGGGCTTAATTTACTTGATGTCGAACTCGTGGGCTTTATTTACTCAGTGTCGAACTCGTGGGCTGTATGACTTGTGAGCTGTATGACTTGTGGGCTGTATGACTTGTGGGCTGTATGACTCGTGGATGTCGGTCTCGTGACGTGCACCCATTTATATAATGATGGGTTACCCCTTGTAGAAAAAAAGTCTACTAAATTTCTTGGTGTAACTATTGATGCTAATCTTACCTGGAATGAACATGTAAATAACATAAGTAGTATTGTATCGAGAAACATAGGTATATTGTTCAAACTGAAAGATTTTTTGATGGAAAAGTCTCTTTTTATCTTATATAATGCACTGATTTTACAATTCAATTCAATAGTTTATTTATTTCCATCATCAAAAAGAAAAGAAAAGAAAAAGTTGACATGATCCAAAGTGATACAATTTTTTTTTTCATTTCTCTTACACTCGTCTGATAATGGATTTTTTAAATACAATATAAAGTATATACACGATTTTAAATATTTTACCATACATTATATATTTTACCATACATCACATATTGCAATATGGTATGGGCAAATTCTAACAAGCCAAAAATTCAATAATTTCATTCTTTCGTTTATGTCATTTCCAGCAATGCAGAACATTTTCATACACAAAATAGCACAATGATATCAATACAATGCAGTAACAAAGAAAAAATATGTGAAGTTAACAATACTACACATCACAAAAACAAATGAAAATTGGATTAAAATTAAGGTTGCAGGAAATGGAAGAGACATGCTAAAAAGTTAAGCTTGTATTTTGCAGTCTCCTCGTGGACAAAGGACTAAATAACATCAAGGAAGCAATTTGCTAGATGTAATATAAAAGGTGCACAACGCATACAGACCTATACAAACAAACAAACAAACAAACAGACGGACAAACAAGCACAAGTAAACTCTCTTGTAAAGAAAAAGATTGAGTGAGAAAAAAGAACACAGTGAAGAAAAAAGAGAAAATTAGTTTGAAAGAAGAAACAGAAAGAGACCTGAGGACAGGAAAAAAGCGAGAAGGGAGAAGAGATGAAGGGTCTATTCCAGCACACGCGAAGCACAAGGTGCGATGGATCACCGAGGTATATGTAGGAAAGGAATAGATAAAAGAAAAGAATGAGTATGCCGAATAAAAAAGAAAGCTCAAAATTAAGGCTAGCTAAAATGTAACTCATTCCGCTATATAAGAATTTATGAGCAACTTCTTTAGTTTGAATGTGAATGTGTTTAAGCTTAGAACTTGTTTCATACTATTATCGAGAGAATTCCAAAATTTGGGGCCAGTAAAAGAAAATATAGATTTAGCAAACATAGTCCCAGTTAATAGTAAATGAAATGAGTTGGATTGCCGGGTAGGATAAAAATGAACAGGTCTGTTTTTAATGAAGATGGACTCAAACACAAATGGAAGAGAATTATTGGTAAGTTTGTACATGAATTGCCCTAGAATCAGTTCACCTTCTCAAAAAAAGAGCATTCTTGAAAACTCTGAAAACTCTGAAAATCAACGATATTCATACATTACAATGCGCAACCCAACTTGACATTCCAAAGATTGTCACCTCCACAATCCCAAGTTAATGATAGCTCACAAGTCAATTAGACACCATGGACCTGACGTTTGGAATATATCTCCCTGAGCAAATCAAGACAACCACTAAATAATATTCTTTTAAGGCACTTATGTACAAATATCTTTTATCGAAATATAATGATGTATGAGTGGTAAGAACTTTTGGGGTTTTTATATTCATTCATAAACAGTTTATATTGATATAGTATTAGTTTAGCAATTTGCTGCACATCAAAATTGTTGATATTGTATACAGAGGTATGTAGCAGACATAGTTACATGTGACACAAAAATACACTAGAAGCAACTCAATCAGGTATATATACCCAAACATTAAAGGGATCGTACAGTTTTGGTTGAGACCTAATTTCGGGTTTTTAACATTTTTTGGTGAAATAATGAGAAACCTCTTATGAAACATGAAAGAGCATGTAATTCTATGAGAAATTTAACGTTTATTTGATGAAAATTGGTTTTAAAATGGCTGAGATATCCAAAAAAGAGCGATTCTAATAAAGTGTGGGACCCACACTTTATTACGATCGCTTTGTTTACTTTGTTTTTTGATGTTTCAGTCATTCCAAACCCGATTAAACCCGAAATAAACTTTGAATTCCTCTTAAAATGGTATGCTCTGTACTATATCATAAGTGTTTTCTTGGTATCTCGCAAAAAGTTAAACGCCCAATTCTCATCTCCACCAATACTGTACCATCCCTTTAAATTAACATAATTGTATTTCATCGCATGCACAGCTCAGTACAGCACAGCACAGCACAGCACAGCACTCACCTCAGCACAGTATTGTAGTAAAGAATGCCTATTGATAACAAATAAACGATAACTATTTTGAATTTTACCTTTATTTTTGACTTCATAAATTACTACGATATTTTGGACAGTCGGATTTGACTATTGATTCTATTTTGTAGACACGTCCGTCCTACAGATATGTAAATCGATTTTAAGTCTCGAATTTTACCCCGAGGCCTCGATCCATGTCAAGCTGCTGCTTATGATCGCGGTCTCCTGCTTTTCTGTTATTATAATAACCAAAAATGTTTATCTTCAAAAATCAATTTATTCAAATCCCCCTCTGTTATATTTTTTTTTCTGAAATTCGTTTATTGGAACGACATGATATACTCTGAATGAATAATTAATTATTATTTACATAACCTACAACTGTTGATTCAACGATTCGCCTCTGAACATTTTGTGTGAATGATATGCTACACGTCTTATACATCGAATACTGTCATGTTCATAGTGTGTGTGTATATATATATATGTACTTTGAATTAATTTGTAATACAGTATGCTTGCTCATGTGTCGTGTAATGTTAATTTCTAAATATGTGTATTCTTTTGTTATGTGTGACTTGGAAAAAAGCAGAAATAAAATCAAATCAAATCAAAATTAAATGAAAAAAATAAATAAACTGAAGGCAAATTAAATAAACATTGAAAACAAAATCGCCTGCCAAAACAATTATTTAGTGTTGGCATTTCCTTTCCTTATTGACCTAGGTTCCTCTAATCAATAGGGTCTATGTGCGATAAATTCTTGTCCTCATAAACCTTGCATTACTTTTATGATGGTGGATTTTTGTTATAGCTCTGATGAGCCGACAGTTCTTTGAAAAATATAATAAAAACGAAGTTTCTAGGCAGCTCCTACTGAAATACTGTGAGAAACTGATATCATCATCATGATATTAAAGGGGCCCTGAAATCCAAATGCATGTTGATTTGTTTTGATTTATGATACCCTCAACATCCAACTTTACCCCATGGAAGACCAGCTTAGTGTAGGTGAATATGGGCTATCCAGCCATCTTCTCAGATGGAAACGAACAAACAAAATCACTTTTGCGGTGAAACGAATATCTAGAAACATTCCATATATTTTTAACGATTTTTCTTCTATTTTTCTTTAGATTACTTTGGAACGCCCACAAAAAGTCCTTCCAAACCAATATTCTTGAGATGACCTCATCTGTCAATCATTGCTAAAGTACTGAAATGTTTAACAAAAGACATTGGAATGCACCTTCCCCTCGACTGTTTTTTTTTTTTTTATTTCATACTTAGCACCCGTCGTGTGTAGGTTTCATCCGTTGGCATTGTAAAAAGGTTGACATCCTGCGCGTCTACTCGAATCTACACCCATACAAGAAGCCCATGGAGCTGAAGGGATGTGACGTCATACGCACATTTGCACCTGAGAGAGTTTTTTTTTTGTTTAGTTTTTTTTTTTCTTTCGTTTCACTTCATTTCATTGCTTCTCGACTGAGCTGTGATGTTCGTTATCCTGGAGGTTCGTTAATCCGAAAATGAAATAAGGTTCGTCATTCTGAAGGTTCGTTCTTCCGAAAATGAAATAAGGTCTCTTAGTCAGAAAGTTGGAAAAAATGCGTATATGATAACGAACTTTCGGAATAACAATCCTTGTTTCATTTTCAGATTAACGAACCTTCGGAATAACGAGACCTTCGTCTGTCTATTTGATTTGATTTGATTTGATTTATTTCTGCTTAATTCCGTTACATCAGATATGATTATGTACATGTCATTTATGACAAACAGTATATCGACACATAGTTTTTAGTACAATTATACAAGACAAATACAAACAGCTTATGGAACTTAAACAGAAGGGTCTCCAAAATAAGCCGAGGCTTGACGGTATGGAGACTATATGCTTACCTACTCTGGATAGAATAGGGAATAGAGAAAGAGAGAAATAGGGAAGGGTAGGGGGAAGAGGGAAAGTTACAGAGTGTATGTGTACCACTCCAACTACTTTACAATAATAGTAATGATGATAAATACAATATGATAATGACATTAAAGTTTACACATTCAGTTGCCTTTGCCGGAGTAATGACCGAAAATGCACTATGAAAATAATAATGTGTGAATACAAAGTATCCTATACATATTGTTATCTGATATGGAATGAAATATATCGTGCTTATTTTATGTACGCAGTAATGGTAAGGCACATCGTACACATACATATACATGCTCATATAATATACATGATGTACCTATCCTATACATACATATATATTCATATTCATAATATGGATAGATAAATAAATCGATATATGTATGCACACATACATGCATCATGTACTACGTACATATTCATATACATTTGATTATAATACAATAAAGGAATCAGAATGTTATCCTAGGGAATACTGCTTAAGGAGGTTAAGTTTTACAGCCTTCTTAAATGAATACATAGTGGTCATGTTTTTAATTTCGATGGGAAGGGAATTCCAAGTGTCAGGGCCGGAGTGTCTGATAGAATGATGCGCGAGTGCGGTTTTTGGGTTAAATAAATGTAAATTTGTGGATTGTCTGGTTGGATAAGAGTGAATCTCTGAATTTGACCGAAATATTCTGTTGAATATTGGAGGCAAGAGGTTTGACTTGAGACAAAACATATTGCGTGTGCAGGAACCAGGAACTGTTTCGAAATTAGAGGGTTAGTTAAAGGGGAAATTAGTACAGGCAGATGTTCTAGAGGCCAGACGAGGAGATTACACAAGAGAAAGAGAGGGAAGGGCGGATGTAGGGGTTGAATAAAACAGTGAGAGAGCTGAAAATTAGTGTAATTGCCTTTCTAATGGCTAGCCAAGGAATTACTACTAGCCAAGGAATTACTACTATCATTTTAATCCATTATAGGGTAGCTGCTTAGAGAGGTATATCCTTTTATCGCAAATAACCCGAGGACACCATGCTTTAATACTTCCGTGGACAGCCAATGATCGGTAGAAATGAACTCATAGATAATGGTTACACACGCTGCAACTATTTAACACAAAGGCTTAATTCAGAAATTAGCAATATCACATATAGACATGCTTACCCTCGGGCAGAGAAAACTAATCACATCCCAGCCAATAGGTAATGTATCATTGCTATTCATCAACTTTTGTCAGTCTAATTAGAACCAACCTGTCGTGACACGTTCTTGCATCCCTGTCGTTTTTTATATGATTGCATGTATAATATCATGATATAGTAAATGATACTATGATATAATATAAATGTTATGATATTATAGTTCTGGTTCTATTCAGAGTCCCTGACTTATGATATAAACAGTGTACGGGAGCACGATCCGTTGGTCGTTGGTACGGTGAATGTACCTTCATATTTGTCAATCCTATTGTATGAATTCGTTATTGACATCGGACAAAATCGTCAAGCTCATTGCTATCCATTCAATGATAAAGATATACATAAACAAGTAAAGCTTTATTCGGAGGATTTCCACTTATTCATAAGTACTATATGAATACCCTATTGTACAGGAATTATACTTTTAATGTTTCACGTTTTCCCCATACATCAGAAATGTAGCATTTCATCACATAAACAAATAGTTTTATAAAAAAAAAAAGCCCTATGTTAAAATATTATATAACATGAATAATGCACAAATAAGTACTCTCCCATCTCTCTCTTTCTTTCTCTCTCTCTCTCTCTCTCTGTTTATTTAAAACCTGTTAATTTATTGCAGTTTATGTCATATATTTATTAATTAACACGTAAAAAAAAATCGGGGTAATAACAGTCTGCGTATAGCAGCTATCTAGCTCTGTACTTTTAATTCTATGTCTCCGTTGAGATTCTTTCTTTCATGCATATTATTATTTTACATCATTACTCATTTCATTCCAATTTACAATTATACATTTGAAGGGATTATTCTTTGTAATGCTGTGTTATTGTGTGGAATGCCAAAGTATGTTTGAATGAAATAAAATACGTTGTTTAAATGTCACTCATGTTAGCACCATTCCTTGTAATTGCAGACAATAATCATTATTACCTCTTGTTTTCCCACATCTGTCTGTATGCTTAATTACTGATACGCAAATCAACCCAGATTTTTATACGTGAGGTTTACGTGAGGTTTGAGGTTTTTGTTTATTCGTGAGGTGACATTTATGTCACCAAGAAAGCATTATGAACCACCAAAATAAAAAAGAAAAAAAAAATCATGAAAAAATAAAAAGATTAGCATTTTCTTTTTCAAATTTTAAAAGTCACAATAATTATTATTCAACTCAAATCAATTGATTATATCTTTAATTGATGATATCTTTGTCTATCATTTGCTGGTGATTTCATCTTCAATAAATTTCCTAGTTTTTGAAATTTAGTTTCAGAAGGAACGTTACTTTAGATTCTCACAGAAAAAAAAAAAGATGGTTTACGAATTGGATTTTTTTTTTTTACTTTTTAGTTTAAGTATTTACAAATATATTATGACAAATTTCCACAAAGGTCATAATCATCACAAAATCTGGTTTCTATTATCATGTGATTTTTAATCACCGTTCATGCACACACGTTAATCTTCAAAATTCCAGGGTTTTTTTTTTTTGTGTGTGTGTGTGTTTTGTTGCTGTTGCTGTGGGAAAATCGACGTCTTTCATAAATTGACGCAAGAACACTCAAAACCATATTGCGAAAAAAAAAAAGAAATCTAGTGCCATCATAATACAGACACTAATAACTTGAATCAATACCCTGCTTATGTGGATATTGGTCGAATTGCATGAGAACGAAACAAACGATATCGCCTCGTCATCATTTCTTAAGGCACTAGGTTAGTATTACATTAGAACTGGAAGTAGTCACATTGAAGAAACGAGTGTGCAACACTCCCGACTTCAAATGCTATGTCGCAATTTCATCTCTCCCTTGAAAGATCATCTCTACCCAATAAGTCCTATCAATGATGGAGAATTTTGCTGCAAAATTATCATCGCAAAATTATCATCTTGTTATAATCTGTGTGACGGCACTGCATATTTTATACTAGGGAAAGCTTACCCGGAAGAGGTTAAAAGCTTACCCGGAAGAGATTAAAAGCAATATATCTGAACAAAATCAAAAATTCAAAAGGGATTCCCTCCCCTACCGCCGAAAAAGTAATAATTTCAAAAAGGAACAGGATCTTCAATCTTCTTAAATTCTTTGCCAAGTTACAAATCAGTCATAAATCGTTAGGTATTAAGAGGCCTTGCAAATTCTGCGATAGAAAACAAACAACTGTTGTTGTTTTTTTCAACAGCAACAAAGATAACAAATGAGAGGGAATTTCACTCTTATGAATTTTGTGTAACCACAAAAAAAAAAAACAAAGATACAACACTCTACAACAGAAACATGTTTTCTAGGACTCAATGAGCTATTTGGCTATGAATCATCTTTGTGCTGCTAGTGTTAGGCAAATTCATTAAGCGGAATTTAATCAACCGTGTGAATTAAAAGCTGTCGGTATTGCAAACCCGATTATTTCCCACAGATCTTCTTGTCCTTGTAAGTACAGTATGTATACATACTATACGGAAAATACTAGTAGTATCATGGCGCAGACAGCTATAATCGGTTTTATCGTTTAACACAGTCAAGATGATTACATAGAAAGAGAGGCAATTCGAAATTTGAGCCAATAATATCACAACTTGAAGCAGCTGTTGCCAGGGCATTTTAATCATGACGATCATTCATTCACAGACAAAGACGCGAAATATTTAGGCAGAAGACTTGAATCTTTTTGTATGGAAGACGGCGTTACCATGGCTATGAGAAGAATAGGGATCGTCCTTTTTGCATGGGCTTTCACTGCGTCGGCTTCAGCACTTGTGGAAGATGTGCCCTTTGTCACCCCAAATGGACTCAACTTTCTCGGAGTTGGATACAATATTCTTTCAGGTATGACATAAAATATTCAAAAGAATTGATTCGTGGGAATAACTCTGATGTCATTTAAAAAGTGTAGATTTTCTATTCGAAGTTAAAAAAATAAATAAATAAATGGAAGACCATGGGCTACAAGCACGAAGTTTTAGGGGCGGATCTAGCTTTTTGCTAGGGGGGGGGGTGGCTCAATGACAATTCTCTCGCCAAATCCGACTGACAAGCAAAAAACAAAAGCAAAAACAAAAAGGACTGAGAGAGTGCTAGGAACATACTGTGGGAGTCTGGACAAAATATGATGGCTTTTTTCTATGCACATCACCAGTTCGGCTATGCACATCACATTTTCACTTGGCAGCCCAAAAGGGAAGGGGTTTAAACTCCCTAACCCCTCCCCCCCCCCCCCCCCCCATCGTATATCCGCCACTGTCTTTACGTCTCAAGAATAATATGTAAACAGTCGAGGTTTAAACATTTCATTCATTAGTCCATACATAACATTTGTAGTGATAAATCGTAAGAAAACGAAAGAAAAATAATGTGCATTCTGTTAAATATGGTACACATAACAGTACATCCCAATTATAATCGCACGGTTGTGCACCCTTCATCCTCGATCCACAAAATGGTTACAGTGAAATTCCATTCCATATGTTTGGGTGAACGTTTATGAATACTGTAAAATTATCATTTAAAATAAAATGGAATAGTGGGCGTTCCATTAGAATCGGAGAGAGAATACAATACTACTGGAATGTTATTTTAAGTTTTTTACAGGTTTTCATGTAACCCTGATGTTGATCGCAAATATGCTTAAATTTATGATAGGATAACTATCATTACCCAATTTGCATTGAAAAATTTTGATCAAATTTTGAATTGTTCTGGTTGTTGTTTTATGTATTTATTCCACTCCGTTAAAGACTACTTTGCCTTGAAATGGATTTCACTTTCAAACTGTCACTTTAATTCTCAAGATTCAACTTGTTCTCATGTGAGTAAATGTTCCTGCCAGGGCAAGGGGGATGGGGGTGAGATAGAGGGGGGGGGGGACGTTAGAGACCTATTCCACTTCGGACTACAGTTGTATTTTTGCCATTTATCTGGGCAGACCCAAAGAGAATTTATGTTCTCACTTTTACAAATTTCTGGAGTGTAGGCATTACTGAGATATCAATAAGAAAAAAAAAAACTCCCGTACACCCAGTCCAAGCTGTGTGTCACGTGAAAATAAGTTTGGACACTGTCAAAACATAAAAACATATCACTGAGCTTATTACTTCGTCTGTTGAGAATGAGAAGGGCGTTAAGTTGACCCGAAGACATATGGGTTTAACCCCTTGCTTACGGAAGACCATATCATCAAATGTATCAGTGATAGATTCTTAAAACATATAGTTGCCGAATTAACATTATGATTTCAAGCAGTACAATCAAAGGATGATAAATTTCATGTGTATCTATGTGCATACACAAGGGTAAAGATATTCCGAACTGAAAATCACAATGGGCGTCATCAAGTGGATTAATCTTATCATAGGAATTCTATGAAGTAGTCCTACGTTTAATGTTTTAAACGTCCTTGCGATCTCCACCTTTTATCTTCACAAAATTACAAAATACCTCTGAAAAGCAGATTAACGGATAAGAAGAACGACAACGAAAATAATGTTGGTGGTGTTCTTGTTTTCCAAACAGGAAACCCGGATGGTGGTGACGTCACAAGTGGCGGTGTCGATCCGGGACTGCTTGTTACACGGCGAGTGCTTGAACTAACATACAACAACCGCGCCATGTCGTCAAACGGTCGATATCACGTGCCCGATCAGGTGACCTTTGTACCACGTGGCTCTTGCGTTGAGGGAGCCTCAAAGCAGGTTTTCTACGGCACCAAATCTTACCAAGATGTTATGACAGCTGACGTGAAGCTGGATTGTGAGTAATCCCTAGCTCGCACCCCCCCCCCTCCACTTTATTTGCACCATACAAAGAAATACTTAAGGTGTCACCACTTTGGGGCCCCACTTTTTTTTTTTTTACCCCGGAAGTGTGTAAGTGTTAAAACAAGGCATCTTTTCCGAGTCATGATACTCCTGTATTTCTATCGCAGTGTTGACTCCACCTTTATTAATCTTCCTCTTACTGGTGCCATGGGGATAAAAGTTCATCGGTCTGAAAGACATAGGCTACATACATACGTACACATATAGACACACACACACACACACACACACACGAATATATATGTGTGTGTGTATATATATAATTCATATATAATATATATGAATTATACATATACATATATATATATATATATATATATATATATATATATATTGTATATAACTAAAAAATTATATACATATAACGACAGTAAAGAAGAGGCGGTAGACGTTGCTTTTGAATCCTCACAGTCTGATTTTACTTCGAGCTTTCGGGCTTTCTGCCCTTAGCAGCTGAAGATACACGACTCACACTATATATATATATATCTATATATATATATATATATATATAAAATCATATAATTACATATGTATATATTTGCCCTTAGCACTGTCGCATCACTGACTCATCAAAAATTGGCAGGATTTGGACAAAACATGTGTTATTTTAATGTCATAATTGGAGCATTTAAGAGTAGAATATCAGAAAACGGTATGCATATTTAAATACGCCAGAGTTCATTCTAGGATGTGGCGGTGAAAACTCATTTTCGGTATTTTATGCCGTAAGGGTTCTTTTTTTTTTTTTGTGTGTGTGTGTGTGTGTCACGGCCCATGTTGTATGCATACAATTATAGATACATACATTAGACATGTGCGAGTGAGTATATACACATGAAGATTATGTTTTTCGTCGATAACGTACCATAATCATACAACCCCTTTCCTCGAAAGGTAAATGTTGCTATATTATTACAATAGCACTTTATTTGAAGTGAAAAGTACTGCTTTATTTAATCCATTATATTTCAAAATGGAAAATTAGTGAGGATTTATTTGCAAGTCAATTGAGACTAAGATGATGACAACATCACCTCCTCAAATTTAGATAACGTGGTTGCTACTAATTACACTCTTTCATGGGTTACGTTATCATGTGAAAGTCTTAAATTCAAAAAATTTCTTAGCCTAGGTCCGATTCTAGGGAAACTTTTTTTTCATTTTACTGTAATATCATTATTAAAGACAACTTGAACGTAGTGTGTAATTGAATTTGATAAGTAAAGACATTAAGTTGAAAAGCTTTATGTCAAAAATGACTTCCTTTTTCTTCTCTTTCATCTCTTTTTTTTTTCTTCTACTACTACTTCTTCTTACTCTTATTAGCGGTCCTGGCCAGCATCTTCACTGGTTATGAATTTTCGCAGAGCAGTCGTGAGTTCACTTTGAGTTATGATAAAAGATCGACTGATAGATAGTATTGATAATATTCTAAATATGATTATGATAACAATAACATTCACACATTCGTATTGTACCATCAGTTTCTATAAGAGAATGACTGCCTATTGCGCACATTGACAAGCGTAAATCAATGATAATGCTACTAGTAGTTATATGGACAAAATAATGCACATAACTTCTGCTGGCCTTGAAAAGAGTGTTGGATGCTGAATAAGGGCATAAAAATTGCTATAAGATTGGTTATCTCGAGGAGAGGGCTGCTTGTTCACAAGCTGGCGTCAATGTTAACTTTTTTTATTTAAAAAATGGGGCGAGGCAACTACATTTTCTCTGTCAGACATATCTATCACATTTTGACATTTCTTTTATCACAAAAAGAAAAAAAACCTGACAGACATGATAATTATCATACTTCATTTCTCAGTTAGCAACACGCAGTGGATAAATGCAGCATTCTAGTATCTGTATGAGCGCATCAGTTCCAAAGAGTTATTCTTCTGAATAATCATTATGAAATGATTTATATTATGCAAGCTAATACTAAATTTGATTTCCATTTATTCATTTTTTATTTATTTCAATATTCTTTTAGCAGGGTAGCCCTTTCAGTTGGTTAACTGTTCTACCAAGGGGCCCTGCTCACATTATGTACAGATAAAAATGTCATGTACATCAACACTAAGTACAAACAGTGAAATAACTTAATAACATACTACATTCATGCGCGAGTAATGATTTCATAAGCTTGCTTTAGTCTTTGAAGAAAGAAACTCAGTAAAGTTAATCATCTTTTTCACCGTTTTTTACTCACTTTCTTTATCGTTATCTTCAATTTACAATGAAAAAGCATTGTGTTTGGCATGAGTTGCAGGTACAATTCCTTCCGTCACGTCCGTTATGCCTCTCATTTCGTCTTTAGAATATCAAGAAGTAAAGGACGCCACAGAAAATTCCCGCCACGTGTTTTTCGAAGATCGATTAGTCTGCAATCTTGGGAAGGCGCGCTACCTAGAAGAGCTCGCTCGTGTTGACAGACACCCCCTGTCGAGGTCGTTCGTCATCGACGCATGCGCACTGCCGGAAAGCTACACAGACGGACAGAACGACTACATAGACTTTCTAGATAATTGGGGAAGCGTAAGTTAAGCCATAGAATAACCTATTGATTGTAGGCCTCTCTCGTCCCTGCTGAAGAGAACACAGTGTCCACATAGCTAGTCGACTATGTGAAAACGCTCGAATTTAACAGTGTGAAAATTATTTCACACTGTGGTGTGTTTTGTCAGAGTGTATTCACATATCAATGTTCTGTTTCACAATAGGAATTAATGATTCACACAGTGAATTCATGATTCACAATGTGTTCAAACCGTTAAAATGCTCAAATTTAACGGTGTAGAGATTTCACATTGTGTTCACAATGTGTTTACACTGTGTTTCACATTGTGTTTCACATTGTGGGACACTGTGTTCTTTCCAGCTGCAGGGGTAAGCGCTTACAGTTTCCTTCGTGAAAAAAAAAAAACGATAAAGAAAGTTCCAGTGGAATCCTTCCGTTTCGAATTAACTCTGATGGCGTCATTCATTAGCTCTAATACACAGCTGTTGTCGATAGCAAATGATTATGCTGTCTCAAGTAGATGATTAATCATAAACATGATGAAATTTGCTTTTTCATTAGACTTTGGCCTTTCATATCGTGCTGCATTTTCACCATAACGTTGCTTTCAATACATCAGAGCATGTATAGTAAAGGACAAAGGAGTACTCATGGTGTCGGATTAATGAATTCATGATTTGATATTCCATAGCAAAGCAAGTGCTAATCATTTCCAGAGCAGGTCGCAGCAGACAGCAAAGCTTTCTTTCTTTCTTCAGGTGCATTTTTCAATTACCAATGGAAATCAACTGGAAAAGTAAGCCCCTATACTGCCCTACTTTGGCAAAAGGAAGCAAGTGACATACCATCCGAATTTGAGTTATTGATGTTTTCATAATTCACATAATGAGCTCTTCTTCCAGGCCAAATTTCATGCAGAAACACTCATCCTACTAAGAGATATGTTAAGACATCATGATGGTCCATTGACGTCAGTGTATATGACAGACACATTTTGCTCTTTTACGAGAAATGTCACTTTTGTCACTTGCTTCCTTTTGCCAAAGTAGGGCAGTATACTACCTCACAACTTCCAGCACAAAAAAAAAAAAAAAAATCATGAACGCAACAAAATCATAATCGTTTGCAATTGTTGGTCTGTCTTTCTGAATACCTGTAAATCTGTCACAAACTTTATTACAATATCATACAACGTCCACAGACAAAAAGAAAGTCGAGTGTCTGAGACTTCCAACACCTAGCAACACTGTTTTTTATGATGGACGCTGAGTAAGCTATTCGTTTTTCAGGAGATCCGTGATTATTTGTGTCTGAATTGTCCACACACAAAACATATTTAATAATCACGTGATTGTTTCCCATCTTTTTGCTAAAAGGCGGTGGTCGTTGAAGTCGACGTCGGTGTCAAGACGGTGGATCGTTATCGAGCAACAGTGGCGAAATTCGTCCAGTATCTCAGGGAGAACGTAAGTGTTCGGACTCACTCGCTACAATTGCTTTTTCTCTGTTCATCATGCCGAGATGCGACTCAAAATCTTATGAGATAATGTCACTCTTCACAAGAAGGAACAAAATGGTGTAGACTTTTGGAGGTATTCCTGACTTAGATGTTCATATGTGATCATATTTTTTTTTTGAGGGGTATTTGTTTGTTCTTCAGCTTCATATTTTAACTCTTACTGTGTCAGATGGTCAGGAGATAATGGAATACGGAAAAGTTATCAATTTGCTAGCCACACTTGTGAATAGTCAATAATTGAGATATGAAGTAAAAAGAAATTAGTCCCATTCTACTGCACATGCTCTATGAATGAAAAAACAAAAACTATAGTTATCATTTGAAAATGGGCTTTTTTCTACACTATATTCACTGAATAAATTTAGACTTAGAATATTGTGTTTATACAATCAATCTTATCATGGCATTTCATTTCATTTAACTCCATTTCATGTTGTTCCGTTTCCAACAAGAGTATAAAAAAGACAATACGACATTTGCATAATATACAAATGAAATCAATGCGTCTCTCTTTCTACAATAAAGCATGCAAACATAGTTCAATTTAGAACCCTCATGCCTACGTGCACCATTTTGTGTGTTATCAATTCAAAAAATACAGGTTCTTATAATGTCATTGTTGCTGATGATTTGCATGGTTTTTTTTTGTTTGTGTTTTTGTTTTTCAGAATGAAAAGAGTCTAAAACCAGGAGGCAAATTTCAGGATTACGCCGACTCCATGATTGTCGACATGAAGGCCTTCACTGCAGAGATGACGTCAACAACCCGTTTTGGAGACTTGATAAATACGGTCACCGTTGGGGGCGATAGTTTCACTGAGCCGATTGCCGTCAGGATCAAAAGCATGCACGAGGTTTGAATTCGTTTATTGTTTTTTTTTTCTCCCTTTACATTCTAGCGATTTTGTCCAAAGTGTAGTATACATTACCTTTCTACAAACTAATGTCACAATGTTGATAATATGTCTAAAATTACAATCAAATATCTTAGACATTTAATCTAAAATTTCTGATGATATAATATTTGCTCAGAATAATGTACTGTATGTGTGTCTATTATAATATTTTTGATCTTTTTATATGGTTTAGACGTTTATACGTCATGTATACATACAAGTTTTATAGATATAACTGCATCTTATGTATACAGAAGCTAATACATATACATCTACTTATTGTACATGCTTTCTCACGTTCTCATTGTGTTTTTGTTTCACAGTTCTTTTCACAAGACTACTGGCAGCTTTTTGATGATTACGTTGCGGATGGACTCTGCGAAGCCAGCTTCCTGACTCGCCTGTCGGCAACGAGGGCCAACATCCGCCGAGCCCTGGAAAACCTGCCGGCATCAAAGCATGCTCAGCTTTCCAGCGGTATCTGAGCTATTTTTGATATTTCCTATATACACGTGCTTTTGCGATGTACTTGAAACACGATTGTGCAGAAAGTGTGAAAGCTGCCAATTCGCCTTTTGGTGCTTAAGCATCTTCTATCAGGTAGATTGTGTAGAAAATTGTTCCATGCATGAACAAACGAATGGTTTCAACTTTGCATCACAAACTGCCAAGACGTCAAAACAATCAACGATTCAATCACCGTTTTATGAAGTGTGTCCCCTGTCTAAAATCAAAGGTCATCCGTGATGGAAATATATCAAGAATTTCATTTGAGAGAACTCCGATATTGGGGTTGGATAACCACTATGATGTTAAGTGCCATATTGACACTAAAACTTCTTAAGAAATTATGAGAATGCTATAGCAATAAAGTTAACGATTCATTCACAGCTATCAATTTTATGAAAGGGACTGTTGCTGCTGCGTTTTTCTTTCTTTAAGAAACTTGACATGGACGGACTACTCCTTGACATAAATGTATTGTTGTTTTTTGTGTATTCTTTTAGATTATGGTTAAATTGTCTTTTTTTTTTAAGTAAGTGTCATGTCATGTACTATCCCAGATCCCAGCGTACAAGTGCCCGTGACCTGGCCCTATGGAACATACTCGCTCCCAATGCCCCAGGTTGGGTGTCCAACTTCGCACTTCTACTGGCAAACAGGTCAGCCCCCCCCCCCCCCAACACACACACACACACCACCACCACCACCACCACCACCTCTAGATCGTATAAATGTTTAAAAGTGTTGTTGCTGGTGTGTAATACGCAATCCATGATTTTCCACTCAGACCTTCTTTCTTCAATTTCGTTAAAACACTTAAAGCAAACACACACACAAACGTGCTCCTTAACCAACACCCATATTCCCACACGGTTAGCAAGTACACACAAACACACACAAACACACACACACACACACACACACACATGCATAACAGATCACATGCTCCTACGAGCTAACAAATGCATATGTTTGTCTCCTCTCTTACAATAATGCAAGTACAATGTACATGCATTATTTGTGTCTTACAAACACATCTTGTGCCATCTCCCCGACTATTGTACACCCAACTCGTTGCGCAAAATGAAATACACTTTGATGATTTAATATTATAGAAATTGTCGCTGTTTTTGTTCAATAACGTTTATTTCCAGCAAACATTACACATCAGTACAGATAATATGTTTTGATTAATTTATTCATTGAATCATTGTTTTCTAGTTTTTCCTAGTGTTCTTCAGGAAATGATGCACAAAATACAATTGAGTCAATTATAGTTACCGGTATCTACTTTTCCTTGCAGTCACTGCACTAATGTTTTGATGGTTTGATTTGACAAATTGTCGAATTTCAAATTAAAAAAAAAACAAACACAACAATAACCACCGCCCAAACATAATATACACGTTTTGCGAATTATACTGTCATGATCAAGAGATAACAAACAAATATCAGCATGCTTTTGAAACGTTTACGGAAGGGTTTACCTATCACTTTTCTCTTTGGGAAAACGTTGACCTAATCAATATTGGCAAATCCTGTCACTCACAGATAAAATTAAAGTATTGATTGTTTGTTATCAACCCAACTAATATTTAGCTTTATATTGGCACAATATCAGAGATAAGCTGGTGGAATGTAGAACCGGTTATAGTTCGTTATTCCGGAGGTTCATTAGTATGGATATTTTCTTTTATTTCATCTTCTTTTTTTTCTAAATTATTTTTGGACTAACAACCCTTATTTCATCTTCGGATTACCGTGTATAACGAACCTTCTACATAAAGAATCCTCAAACGAATGCCACAAAACTTCGCATTTCTAACCCAATTTCATTTTCGGAATAACGAACATCATTATAGGTATTCTGACTATGTGTGTTTTGCAATTACCAACCTCCAGAATCAAGAAGTTAACCTCATTTTTTCTGATTAACAAATCTTCCGAATAACATCGCCAAGTAGAATGATGTAGCTCAAAGTTTCAAATTGGCAACATTGTGAAACAATACCTTTAATCAACCCCTCAGGCTCCCGGTACCAGGATACGGAGAACTACCTCCCAAACAACTACTGGTCGGATCCGTGCCACCTCCAGGGTCCGTACTACCGGGTTAGTGTGGAGCAGAACTTCTGTTCGAAGACCAACGCGGCGGAGGACGAGTACAACTGGGCGTGGCCAGCGGGAGAGTACTGCGTGTTCAAGAAGGGAAACGAGTGCCCGGACGGTGTGTTGTCGTTGTTAATCGTTTATAATCCATATATATATATATATATATATATATTTAAGGGGTGCCTTATTATAATGTTCATGCGTATAGTGTGCTTTATTGTGTGTGTGTGTGTCTGTCTGTCTGTCTGTCTGTGTCTGTGTCTGTGTCTGTGTGTACAAGTGTTTTGCCTTATTGTAATGTTCTAACAAACGAGTGTGTGTTGCGTTTAAGTGTATACACTGGCGACATGACTGGAGATCGTGTAAGTATGTTTTGCTATGTGTGTGCTTATCTTATGTATCGCATGTGTGTGTGTGCTCTAGTTTGCACCACTCGGTGTTGAAAAACTGTAATCTGTGTATTGTGTGCGTGCGTTTATCTTGTATCTTCATTATTGCCAATATTTTCCATACAGTAAAGGACCTATGCAGTGCAAGGGCATATTGATTTGTGTTGGTCTATAATACCCTGATCATCACTTACGTGGCAAAAAGAGTACATTTGCCGTACAATCTATATTTTTGTTATTTTTCTTAATATTACTGGGATATGAGCAGAAAAAAAAATGTTTCAAAGCACGATTCTGTCGATAACATCATCTGTCAATCACGGCTACATTATCAATTTTATCAACAAAAGACATTTGAATGCACCATCCCCTGAACTGAGCATAACTTTCATGTTTCCACACTATTAAGAAAGAGAGAAATAATAGCAAGACACAACGACAAGAAAATAAAAGTGATTAGATAAAATTAAAAATTGATAACAAATGATCATCATGTCCATATTATCTCTGTTTACGATACCCCATGCAGGCTTCCAGGAGGGCTGGGTCCAGTGGGACGATTCCGATGTGCTGAACTCTAACCAGCTGACCGGGCAGGTGCCCGAGGGCGTGTACGACCGCGACACCCTCATCTACTTCTGCTGCCGCGAGGACGGATTCGCCTCCAACCCGATCACGCTGCCGACCGACGACCGTTTCTTTCTCTTCAAGAAGAGCCAGCAGTGTCAGGAGGTGTCGGGAATGAGGGTCAGCGAGGAGTGGTTCCGGTGGGACGGCGAGGACGACCGCATCGTCTTCCGTGATTACCTCGGCGGCAGCACGCCGTACAACACGGGCGAAGACAGCGACCACCTCATTCACTACTGCTACTATTACACCGGCATCATGGACTAGGAATAATCATGGATTGAATCAATGGGCAGGTTCATCCGAATATACGTGTGGATTGTGTGAAAGCAGCAATATTGATAGAAGGCATCAAAGAAAATTTGAGGAAAACCGGACAATCGATTTAAAGTTATTATTTTTTGTTTAAGTTTCGGTGAATGAAGCCATCGCTGGGTAGGGAGGGTACTACAGTTCATGTTGTCACGGCAGGACAACAATACAAGAGAAATATAATCAGAGTTTAAGATATTTTCAAATTTCTAGCAAAATGAAAGACCACATGACTTACTGTACCTCTTTCAGAAAGCAGGAGGAATAATATTACCCTTTACATGTACCATAAAAAGTGGAGGGAATGTGTACTTTCGATTTCAAAAAAAAAAAAAAAATCTGTGGAAGTCTTTTTATTTCATTGGTGTGTTGTACTAATGTTGCTGCATTCGCTCAATCCACATCAATATTTGGTTGAACTTGCTTTTGAAGCATGCAAGACATAGTGATAAGTATAGTGTCGTATTAAAGTATATGACCTCTGTAGATATAGTTTGTGGATTTGTCCATTATGATCAGATAAGATTATTGAAGGTCATTCGGAGTTAAATCACCATGGCAATGTAATTTATAGATGTACTCCAGAGAGTAATCAGGCGAAAATGACTAATTGTGACGTTATATCTGTGTATTTCCAAGAAACGTACATGTGTTGACACCTACATCTGACATCTCCCAGTCCAAAGCCGAATACAGTTTGAAATACTACTGCTAGATCTTCAGCGCCCTGCTGGAAAGAACACAGTGTTCCATAGTGTGAGAAACACAGTGAGAACACAGTGTGAAATCTCTTCACACTATTGAATTCGAGCGTTTTAACAGTGTGAACACAATGTGAGTCATTAATTCACAGTGTAAAACAAAGCATAACTATGTGAACACTCTGTAAAAACCACACCACAGTATAAATCATCCTCACACTGTTGAAATTTTCACATAGCCGACTATGTGAACGCACTGTGAACACATTGTTGAACACTGTGTTCTTTCCAGTAGGGTGGTTTGTCTAAGCTTGCTCCATGCCATTTGAGAGAAAACACTAGAGAGAGAGAAAAAAAAAACAACCCTCCGTTTAAAAAGCAAAGACTCATTTGTTATTCCAAACAGAGAAACCAAATTGTATGGATGACAAACATATAATATACGTTGTTGATACTCATTATGATTGTTATTGTTGTTATGATTATTTCTCTGCTTGGCTTTAAGATAGTCAAGGGGTACACCTGTCCGTAGAGACAAGGAAAAAGGAGATAGATAGATAGTTAATAATGAATCAACAAATGGAAGTAAATAAGTGGAGACAAGTGATGTAGTAAAAAGATGAATAAATAAATGGAAAAAATAAATAAATGGATAGATAGATAAATAAATAAATATATAAATTAAAAAATGATACTTACATACATACACCGATAAATAAATGAAAAAGGTGACAGTAATGCCTTCAGCAAACTTCCCCATGAAGTAAACTGATTACGCGCGAAACTGACAATGAGTTGATAACCATTTTCTTGTAGAGGGAGAGAAATTGAAGAAATTCACACCTAAACCTTCCCCCCTCTGGATAATACCTTTCTTTCAACCATTTTCTTTCTTTGAAGAGCGAGCTGACTAGTTGATCGGCTAACCTGTTACTGTTATACCCCCTTCCCCACCACCACCCACCCCTCAGACAAAAGCATCCAATTAGTAAATCCGCCATCTTCTTCTGCTTGTATCATTCTGTCTTTCCTCTGTTCATTGAACAATTTTAGATCCATCCGAATAAAATATCATGATCTCTGTGATCATGTGTGTCTGTTATGTGTCTCTTTGAAGACGATATTACATGTAATCCCATCTACACTTTACTTAATAGACCGTTTGCCGAAAAGGATAATGTTACTGTCACTTATGTAGTTTTTATGATGTTCTTTATTTCAATTTCATTCAATATCAGCATTATGTTCACAAGGAAACGAATATAAACAAAACTACACAGCTGCATTCTTCTCACGTGTGCTGCTAAGTCTCGTGTATACTTTATGTCAAATCATTCATATCTATAATCAATATAATTAATAAGTGTTATTTACTCTTCTCTATGGAGGGATAAAAAGTTCAAAACGTGTTTTACCGTTCGCCGGGGTTGCAACAGACTTTTAATCTACGTTAAATCCATTCAGATACAAGGACTGCAGTTTGGTGGTGGTGTTTTAAAAAAGAGAAAATAGAGAAAAAATGGGGCCCTATACAACAAATAAACTGCAATTTCTTACAACATCTTTTTCCTCTTTTTAAGTAGTAGGCAATGATTGCTGTACGTGGTGTGTGAAGATGAAAAAAAACGCATCGAATGTCGCTAACGACAAAATCGTAAGTCTTGTGTATTGGGTGCAATAAAAAGCTGTGGGCAATTGACTTTGTCGATGTTCATGGCTAGCTGTAAGAGGTAGACAATAGCTGTTTTCACAGCTCGAACAATGGCATACGTTTGTCGCTTTATTGCCAGCAATATTGAGGCGCATAGAGAAGAGCGCTTACAATGAAATGAGTCGGCTTAATTTCGACCAGACAGTTCAGACGAGCGCACACAAGAATCAAGTTATGATTAAACATTGGGGCACGCTGGAGTAGTAAGAACACGCTCTCGTCGCAGAAAATAATGACTAATCGAGAAAGAGGGGAGAAATAAAGAAACCAATGTTTCTTATGATAGTATAAAAGCATTAGTTTGTTAATATGACTATAATAATGCAACTTCTTTTTCTTCTACTACTGACATTACATCTGATGATGATAAAGATACCAATAGTAATGATAATGCTAACCATTACAATTGTTTTTACTATCATTATCGGTTGTAGCATAAGTTCATTCATCATCATTCTTGTCGTAATGATATAATAACACAGCATTCTAAACAATATTCTTTACAATGATATCATAATTCCTTTACAAGTGATGCGATAGAAAGTTATAGTATTCGAAAGACTTCTTTTTAGTATCTTTATTTACACACCTACGCGTTCATCCTTTCTTTCTCATTTTCCCATGCCTATCACTCCCAAATATCTACATACAACAGCTGCACAATGCTGTATCTATAAACAGACACGCACAACCGCACACACATAATCACTCCCCAAAACACACACATAATCACAGCGCATTAATTTATTCATTCTAGTGAATAAAACATAGATCGTTCAAAATAAAACCGGTGAAAGGAAAGGTGAATATCTTAATTTTTCCGTCCCTCCAAACGCGAAATCGTGTCATCTACTGATGATATTGACAGCAAAGTCCGGTTGGACACGGTTGCTCAACACGTGTAACGTCAGAAAAACCCATAACAAATTATGGATTCGCCTTCTTCCATGAGCATTTAGTTATTAATCAAAAGTATCAGTCGCTAGTCCTGTGGGATTTTTTTTTTTTTTTTACCGATGGTAGATTAAAGTGAATGTAATGGGAGAAAATAGTGATGTCTCTTAATCATGCAGTATTAACCATGTTAGCAATAAAGCCCCAAAAAGCTCATACAGCAAACTTGTTCCTTCTGAACACACTCGCTAAGCTTTTTTTTTTTCTTAATCGTCTGCTTATACCTGACGAGGACCACAAAATATATGCGCATTAGAGATTTCATTTTTCTTACGATTTCAGTGCCTTTCAAACTGATACTGAAGAAAAAATGGTGATCATGCAATTTAGAGAGAGAGAGAGAGAGAGAGAGAGAGAGAGAAAAAAAAAAAAAAGAGGTTGCCGTGTGTTTTCCCAGATGGCGGGAATCTCAATATCCAATGTGTATCGTCTGCCTGTGTGACATTAATTTTTGCTCTGGTCTTTTTTTTTTCTTGTGTGTGGGGATGGGTGTGTATGTTTTTTGTTGTTTGTTGTTGTTTTTTTCTAAATCTGACCGATGTAAACGTCAACTCGTTGTGAAAGGATCGCCGCTGAGTTAATTCTCACCTTCTATTGTTGCATCTCGCAGAAATAGAAAATTCTTTTGTGCAACGTGATGACTGTAGTGTACGGTGTACGGAACAGTTAACACTTCACTCGAGAACCTCATTTCGCTCCTTTTTGTCATTATTCTCTCTTTCTCTTTTCTCTCTCTCCCTTCCCCTTTAATCTCTCTCTCTCCTCTCTCTCTCTTTCTTCCGTCTCCTACCAAAGTCTTTAAAAATTACAACACGTCTGTTTCCTTTTATATTTTGTCAGATGGAAATAAAATGATTGAATCGAATTATATTAAATATATTCGTATACTTACTTTGCTACACTCAGGTATAATTTGTTTACTATGTGTGCAAAGATGAGTATACCATGTATATACACTGCACACACACACACAAGCACACACACACACACACACACACACACATTATTATATATATATCTGCATTTTTTCATATATGTACATTTTTACAAGTTTGCTGTATACTGTTAATGTATTGGGTATGGATATTGAATATATATACATATATATATACAAATATATATATAAATATATATATATATATATATATATATATATATATATATATATATATATATACATACATATATATATATATATATATATATATATATATATGTATATATATGTTTATGTATATATACATAAACAGTCAGAAAATTGGATAGATAGATAGATATACATTTATATAAAGATACATATATATAAACTATACTGGGAGTGTATATTTTTCATTCATTCTTGCACTTGAATCTAGGGCATATGTGTGTATGTGATGGCGTTGGTTTGCACGTGTGTGTATGTATGTAGGTTGGTTGGACCTTTTTTTTTCCATTAACTTTCTCTTTTCATCGGCTTAAAATTTGGGTGAGTCTCTATGGTCGCCGGATAGTACGCTGACGGACTCGTCAACGGCATTCCTTCTAAATGAAAAATGTCAACCCCCTTTTCTATGGTAGTGCATGTTCTCTGAAAAGGGACATCTGTTTTGAGTA
Organism: Diadema setosum; assembly: GCF_964275005.1. NCBI lineage: Eukaryota > Metazoa > Echinodermata > Echinoidea > Diadematoida > Diadematidae > Diadema > Diadema setosum. The sequence continues at coordinate 29,811,387 of NC_092705.1, read as the reverse complement.
CAAAAGCGGACAATTGGGTACATGTGCTGCATTTCATTCGTCTTTTCATAGCACGCTTACCTTTTCGCCTATACCTCGCTCTCTATCATTTTCGCTCGCTCTCTCTCACGCGCACACAAACACACACACTCTCTCACCATCTCTCTTCTCTGCCATTTCTCTCCAACCCCCACCCCTCTCTCTCTCTCTCTCTCTCTCTCTCTCTCGTTACTCATCATCCTCTTTCACCGTTGTTCAAAGTCTATACGCCACTGTACCTACTACAGCTTTTTTGAATGGATCACTCTTTCCTTTCTTTTCTATGGTGCTTCTATTGAGCGCCATCGCCTGCTCGCCAATATAATAACGAACCAGGCTTTCTGTTTTTTGAATACCGCGGATGCTTTATCAGTCGTGGTGATAATAACGTTATGTTGAAACGCTCTTTCACGACCAAAAGAAAAAAAATGAAAGAACAGAGCCTGCCAGGATAATAAATATTTGTTTGCCTCCCACAATACAGCAGGCTACAGAATCCAGCAATTCGTTATAGCTTCCTCCAACGCGCAGGGAGATGGGGGGGGGGGGGTGGGTGGGGGTGAGAACGGAGAAGACAGAGAAGGAGGGAGTTGCAGCGTTTTGGCGCTGTACGCCAAGCCGAGGATACACGATCAGTCGTTCTCACGGCGCGAGAGATGAACAACGTGCTAGAGACGGATATACCAATTTCTGACATGTAGTTTCTTCTCTCTTTTTTTTCGAAATGAGTGGACTAAAGTGGAATAGACGAAAGTTTATGGTTTGATGCATTCTCATCACTTAGTAAACCTATGATCATGGATTTTGAAGACGAACACAACCTGACGGCACCGTCTACGACCGTGTTGTCAAAACGAACTTGTGGATGGTTTCTGGCCGTATACAGCGGGAACACCATCTTATCAAGCCTCCGTCCACTTGATCGGTCCTGGTGGATAAGTGCCTGTTCTTGGGATACTTTCTCGATGGGCGTGGCGTTTCACTTTATCGGAATGTAAGGGTGTACAGGTAGACCCCCCCCCCCCCCCCGATTTTGGTGGAGCTCAGGGAGACGAGAAGGGCAGGATAAAACTGGTAGATGTCAGGTAAGTTGACCCGAACATAATTTATATAGGTTTTCCCATCCATTTTCGCACTTTTGTCATTCAATTTCAAAGATTTATTATTCAATTTCGTCCTGAGAAGCAGGTGGAACGCAAATCCTAACTTCAATTTCGTCAATTGTCATTGTAATTCGTTTTTCGTCAAACATTTTCGAAGACATAGCATTCAAAATCGTCAGTTGTCATTCAAATTCGTCCCTCCCGCTGACGGATCGCAGAATGTGAAGATCAAATTCGTCTTTGTTCACACAATTTCATGAATTTTTCATTCACATTAGTCAGATGTTGTCGATTTTTTATTTTGATGGTGAACCAACTTTAAGCCGACATATCTTTAGTTTCTCTCGTAAACTGTATCGTTACACATTATTCCCTAACCATTTGCTTTAACAATACACAAAAAACAAGACAACCAACGAAAATGATTGAAGGATAAACGACAGTCAAAAGTCATAACCCGGGACAGTATGTCAGTGTCACATTTTGGACTTTAACTCGTAATGTTCAGGTTTTCGCATCATAGGCCTAATGCATGAAGCAAAGTTTACATTTTATACCCTGGAAAGCAGCAAACATAATTATGTTATCCATTCTTTGACATTAAACAGGCGACAATTCTACACTTAAATTTTGTCTTTAATCATGTTTGCCTAGAAATTGTTTGTCAGTGTTTTCGTTTACGAAACGGTATACGTATACATGGTACATGTATGTTTGTTTCAGTGTGTACTCGGATTGCTTGTGTGTGTGTGTGTGTGTGTCTGTATCTGTGGTTCTGTGTGTGTGTGGGGGGGGGGCATTTAGGTATATGTTAACTCCTGAATGTAAAATGTGAACGGTTACAGGAAAAAAAATACATGAATGACTGGAAAATCACACCGGGTAGAGATATGAGACGAATATGAATGAAAAATTAACGAAAATGATTGACAAAAGACGAAATCGATCCTGCTGTTTTGAGTGCTGCGAGTGAGACTGACGAATTTGAACTGTAAATGACGAAAATGTATGCCAAATGACTAAATTGAATAGACTTTATTTGAAAATGAACGACGAAAGACGAATTTGAAAGTAAGATTGGCCTACTCTCGACATTCCGCGACGAAATTGAAGTAAAAAATTTGTGAAATTGAATGAAGAAAGTTTGAAAATGAATGTGAAAACCTATATTATCTTTTTTCTTTTTTCGACAAATGTTTTATAAATACGAAGTACGTGCCGTCAAAATGACGACAAAGTGATAAAGTGCGATATCAATTGATATGACATGACGTCGTATTTAATTCTTGATTCAAAATATCAATCATGTATAGATCCCCTAATAAAAGGGTTTTTTTTTTCAGACCTATAGTAGACCTACAATAATAATTATCATGACTTGTAGATATATGCAAACACTGATTAGAAGAAGGACTTGTCTCTGTGTCAGCTGCTCTCAGTCAATAAGTTCAAGACAATTTGATTATACTTGTATTTAGAAGAAATCACCAAATCTTATTTCATTCAGATCGTGCTTTACTAATTTTGGGTCAAGTCATTTTCATGTAGTAACCATAGCAACAGAGATCTGGTTGTGAACGATTATACTAAAATGTTTTTCATGTTATAGTTCAATGGGCGCCGGACGGTGTAAACGTTTGTTTCTGGGAACAAATGAAATTATTATTGATATGACCTGAATGATGACCTTTCATGTGAAGAATAAAGATAGGCGACAGGTACTGTGATTTCTAAAGGTGGATTTTATTTCACCACTTTCTAACAAAGACAGGTTAGTACGTCAGAACAAACAAATTGGATGATGTTCACGATATGAGCCGTTATTGTTAAGTGGATAAGACGACTGAACCTTATCCAAAGCAATGATTTACCAATTGCAGATGAAACAAAAAGTTAGCTTTAGTACTTCCAAATAGTTCTAAAATGTAATGTAAAAATTTGAATCAGTATAATCAGTGTTAAGTACCGTTAGATATACAAAATGTGAACAATAGTCAAGATAGTCATGAATAAAAATGTTTCTAAACTAAACCGTCTACAGTCATGGTTTGGTGAGAAAAATAGTCATATCTCCTTATATTTAAGTCTTTATTGCGAAATGTTCACATGGTAAGATGTTTTGTGATGCAACTGACCTACACATGTGCCTCAAATGTGATATCTTGAGCGTTTTTAAAATCACTGCTCCCAATGGTAAGCAGTACCCTTAATCGTGAGATCTCTGATCCGGGTCCGCTAGTCACAGCGGCTATATGTCCCTCTACCATGTCTACGCAAGGTACTTTACTTTCATCGTCTACGCCCTCAGAGTCGACTTCGAACAGTCTGACACGACTATATTGGTAGCTTGCTCACAGGCGTTTAAGTGTTTCCTTATGTAGTTATGTAACATACTTTTTGTCTTATGATATTCTTTATTTGAATTTCATTCGATATCAGGTCATGTTAACAATGAAATTAATATGAACATAAAAAAAAAAAAAATAAGCAGCTGTGTCCTTCTGTCTTGTGCTGCTAAATCATATAAACATACAGTACAATAATCATACTGATATATTTTGTGGGGTTTTATTTTTCACATCATACCATGTATAAGAAAAATGACCTAAGATTGTGCATGACCCTCAGAAGAAAAAAACTGTCTTGATCAACTTAATCAAGCCAACCCATATCTGCCTTATCACACAAAAACTTGTGCTGCTGAATCACTCTCTTTTTTTTACATACTGTTTTTTCTTTTTCAGAGCATGCTCTATATAAAAAAAAAAATATATATATTAAATTCTGCATAACTCTTAGAGCAAAAAAAAAAAAAAAAAAAAAAGCTACCTTGGTCAACTTGATCAAAGCAATCAATATCTGCTTCATTACATAAACTCCCTGACACTCCCTTGAGAATACAGCATTTCCCAAATCCTGCAGTAAACAAAAAAAAAAATACACTCAAACACTCACTTGCAAACACACACACACACACACACACACACACACACACACACACACACACTTAAAAAAAACAATGATGAAGAAGATGGAGACAATAGTTTTACAGTCATGATGAGCTCAGAGATTGCCTAGGTGTTATTAAAACTCAGAGAAATTAGCGATAATGCGTCGAAGATCAACTTTTCATGGAAGCTGTCAAACGTTTTTGTGACCTTTTTAATATCCCAGAATGGCTTTTTTTTTCAATGATATATTTAACATAATGTGCTGTATAATGTCATGTACACATGGTATAAACCAGATTATAGACACACATACATATACATTATTTTTCGAAGCTTGTGAACATTTATCTAGTTTGTTGTTGTTGTTTTTGTCCTTCTTTTTGTTTTTGTTTCATTTTCTTGTATCATTTCTTTTTTCCACACTACTATTTGATATCAGGGCATCCCAATACAAGTTACATGTGTTATGTAACTTCCCGTGTTAATCCTCCTTATCAGAACACTGTTTATAAAGTATCATGTGCTGTGAATATTAATTCCTTTATTTTTTACTTATCTGAACTGAATGTTCAGCTCACGGCGAATCCAACTTTCCTAATCAGCTAATAAATCGTTGTGGTCAAGGTTTATCAATTTAGTCTTCTGAAGTATGATAACGACAATGATTGTGTGTGGTTTGTTGTTGTTGTTTTGTTTTTGTTTTGTTTTTTGATAAATGAATTGATTCACGTTGGGTGACAACTGACAGATAATGACACAAGTAAAACGTATTTCCGGGGATGATGATGATGATGATGATGATAATGATAATAATAATAATAATAATAATGATTAAGAGGGACTGGCGACCACTTAGTTACCCTAACTGTCTCCACACACAGTCTAGGATTGCAGCATCGATCATTCTCTTTCCTTCTTAAAGTTAATCCAAAATCTTATGGTAGTAAGTTCTATTCGGTTGCTGCCTCAAGATTATGGGATTAGATACAACAGCGCAGACGTTTGTTAGCATGCCATAATTGGTTTGTCTGCCATATTGTCTTAAAGTTAAATCCTCCTTCAAGACTTATCTGTCTGTTAAGTATACATTTTTGTTCAGGTATATCAATCTATGCAGCTCTTGTTATGTGTTTAGATTTATTATTTTTGTGTAAAATAGATAATTGTTGAACACGCAGAGAACATTGATTTGTTATAACCCAGTATCAGAAGATTTCTATTACTACTACTACTACTATCATTTTCATTATTACTGTTACTATTACTACTAGTATTACTATTTCATTGTTCCGATAAGTTATCGTAATTGATTATCGTACGGTTGTATAGTACTGTTTATCTTCATGCTGGTTATGTCACAGCGCCATGAGCATGATTTTTGATCGACTTCAGCGCTTTATAAGAGGTCATTATCATTATTATTATTATTATTATTATTATTATTATTATTATTATTATTATCATTATTATTATTATTATTATTATTATTATTATTATTATTATTATTATTATCATTGTTATTATTATTATTATTATTATTATTATTATTATTATTATTATTATTATTATTATTATTATTATCATTGTTATTATTATTATTATCATCATCATCATCATCACCATCCAGATAATTATTTAGAGATGGTAAGAAGAATGATAGTGATAAATCTTCATAGAGATCATGACGCCTCTTGGTTTGAACAAGGTGGAGAGAATGGAAGTCCAACAGAGAATATAAGGAAGTGTATGAAGAGTTTGATAGCAAAATGGGTTAAGCGCCATCTTTAGCTATTTGAATTTTAATTAGTAAGTCCATCAGGACATAGAGGGGAAAAAAATAAGACATTTCCAGTAATATCTTACTTGCTAGCAAGATTTTTTTTAAACTATTATTACAAGATCCTATATTTCCTTATTATTTTCTTGGTTCTTCAGCTGCCAGTAGGAAATAAGCTCAAATTAACAAGAATTCAGTTAACTCGTTTTGCGTTCAAACTCTTCATATTATGTCACATACCATACTGTATCTGACGATCTGACTTTGATTAATCTTCGATATATCTACTAATTTGTTTTGATATTAAAGGGGTGGTTTATCATTGACGGGGATGAGAATTGGGAGTTCAATTTTTTGCGATATATCAAGAAACCACTTCTGAAATCATACACAGAATAATTATTATACAGCAAAATACCATTCTAAGAGAAATTCAACGTTTATTTGGTGAAAATCGGTTTTGGCATGGCTGAGACATCCAAAAACAAAGTAAAACAAAGCGATCCTAATGAAAGGTGGGTCCCACCTTTTATATATTAGGATTGCTCTGATTTGGTTATCTCAGCCATTTCAAAGCCAATTTTCATCAATTAAACGTTGAATTCCTCTAGGAATTACATGTGGATTTTTTTTCATATCTAATAAAAGGTTTCTCATTATCTCACCAAAAAATGTTAGAAACCTGAAGGTAGGTCTTAACCAAAACTATACGATCTCTTTAAGGTTTAGAGACAATTCTCATATAACATTACAGTAGTCTTCCAACCATCTATAAGTTTGAATTTGGTTTTGTTGGTGCTTTTTTTAATGCGAGTTCTTTTTGTATTGTTTTCGAATCCGTTTATGTCTATCAGTCATTGCTAAATCATATATATCCCGGCATATGGACCCAGGTAAATTTTTGTCTTACCAAACTCCACAGTGATGGTGAATTCATTGATTTTAAGGTGTTTAACATTCAGTCAATTACACGGTCTTAAAGACTTGTTTCAATTCAACGTTTGATGAAAATTGGTTTTAAAATGGCTGAGATATATCCAAAACTGGGTGATTCTTATTAATGCTTTCTTGTTTTAGAGTGTGAATTTCTGGCTCTAAACACACTAGAAGGAAGAGAATCTGAGAGATCCTTCTTATTTCTTTAAATTTAAGTGGCAATGTGCTTTGCATATTCTCAACGGTGAAGTATAGGCATGATATCGATGGCCGCGCTTCGTCTATGTGTGACAGGTGTGAGAAAAATATCCTTTGTCAGTTTAAAGGAGACCTCCTGATTATTTTCATGCTTTTACATTTGAACAACTATAAATTAATTATACGGAGTTCAGAGTTTCAGAATTTATAGTGATTGGGATGAAGAATAGAAATGTTTTCAAAATGTATCACTAATTGCAACGAACAAAGATGATGACATGGCAGCCTCACCATAAGAATGCATGAGTTGGGGCTCAAGGAAGCAAAACAAAAGAAGAAAGCATGCATAGATCTATTCACAGGTCAAATTGTTAAGCAAGCGGTATTGTAATGACTTACACTGCTACATTTCCAAAAATTTTAGCTACTATCAGAGTTTGGAGGTCCTGAGAAACCTGCAAGCGAAACAGTTTATTCAACTATATTTGAATAACAAAGGGAGCTAAAATAAAGAACAATATGTTACACCATCAGATGAAACACTAACACAAAAAAAAGACAAATAACATGATTAGATTAACTATACAGTGATATGTCTTTGAGATTTGATGTAATAAACAAGATGACTGAATACTGGTATTTGGAGCAACGACAGTCATTGTGCATACTCTGTGCTGAGTTACTATGGAGGTTGTTGCGGGGTGGTAGCTGGTGTCAGTGTATAGATTTTGTAAAACAAAGCATTGCACGATGAGAGTGATGAAAGGTATTGTTCAGAGTGACATCTTCAATAATAGCCTGTCCTTGACGCGTCCATCATAGTGACTGGTGATTGCTATAAAGGGGATATGGAGCAGACCGACGTAGTGATCATGTATACAAATCTATGAATATTTACTCTTTCATATATCAGGACCTAGAGAGGAGGAGTTCAGTTCAGCCGTTCCCTTTACCTGCACTTTGAAATCAGGATTAAGTTTTCCAGTTTGCCTGCATTGGTTGCTTGTTGTGTTGAGCAAAATCTCTGCCGGCAACCAGCAACTGTACTCAGTAAGAAACTTCTGCTGTCATTTGAAAACGTTTCTATGTTGCTGCATAGACAATTTAACCTGAACTGCACTACAATACATCATAACCATAAGACGCATACGCATATTAAGGCTTATTCTTTTCTCATTCATTCGTTTTTATCACTTAGTAAGTCAATAGTTCAATTTATTCTATAAATACATTAATCAATTAACTAAATGATTCGTATGAATTTGGATTCGAATTTGAACATATTTGCCCATTTATCCATTTGTTCACTAATTTATTGATTATTCATCTCTCTCTCCATTTATTCTTCCTTAGTGGGTTATTCATTCACACAGTCATTTGGTTATTTGGTTCAAAAGTCTCGTTGTGCAAACCATTCTCCAAAGCGAATAGACTGATAAGATATTCGTTGCAAAGGAAATACTTAAGGAATATATTTCTATAATGTATTATAGACACATATGATATATGCATAATATATACTTATCTATCCATATATATAAGTATATAAATACACACATACACATATACACACATATAATACATATATTATATATATTATATACGTATATATTAATAAAGAGAGAGATGAATAAATGAATGAACAAATAGATAAATAGATAAATATTTTCAAATTCAAATCCCAATTGATATGAATAACTTAGTTGATTGATGTATTATGTAGAATCAGTTGATCTATTGACTTACTAACATAAAAATGAATGAATAAGAACAGAATGAACATTAACATGTGTATATATTATGTCTAAGCCACTTGTTATGTTGTATCGAAGCGCAGTTCAAGCTAAAAGTGTCAATGTATAACACAGAAATATTTTCAAATGATATTAGAGGCTGCTTATTAAGTACAATTGCCGCCAGAGAGTTTGCTCAGCACAGCAAACAAGTTAAGCTCAGGATCCAGCTTTAAGGGAGACATTGTATAGATGAGATACTACATAGTAAGCAATGTCTGCAGTAAAGCATGCGATTGAATGGGATATATACATGATTGGGGAATGAATTAATCTTTTGTTTCGGGAAGAAAATCTTCGCGAGACAAATGATTAATTTGTTCCCCAATCGTTATAGTATTCACCGTGATGGTCAACATCTTCGCAAGGGATATAATATAGTTGAAAACGTTAAGAAGACACATTGTCTCCTTAGGGTGGTTATGCGTGTTTCCTTGATAGAATAATCATGAGCAAAGTGTCTCCTTTTTTAAGCTGGTTCCATAGTTATCTATACATACTGCACGTTCCTGTTGGAGCATGGCTCGTTTACCATGTGTTAACCCTTTCTGCGCCCGGGACTTTCGACAGTGTGTACATAACGCTATGGGTTTTCACACAAAGGCCCGAAATTCACGAAGGTGGTACAAATGAAACCATGGTTTAAACCATGGACAAAAACCATGGAGCGCCAAGTGTCGCATGGAATATTTCGTTACGAAATCAGTCATTTCGTCGATGAAATGATTATTTTGCAACGAAATGACATTTTGTAACTAAATGGACAATTCGTCCACGAAATGATAATTTCGTTATCGAAACAGTCATTTTGTCGCCGAAATTACCAATTTCGTAACCAAATATTCCGTGCGACACTTGGCGCTCCATGGTTTAAACCACGGTTTCATTTGTACTACCTTCGTGAATTCGGGCCAAAGGGTTCAAAAATAAAACAGGTTGAGAAGTAGGAGGTGGTGGCGCTGTTTCGTATAAAGCCGTGAATACGTTCGATCCACTGGTTCGATCCCTACGGATGAACCCAAAAGCGTGCTTTGATGACTGTGCACATTAACGCTGCGCGCTTATTATGGCATCGAACAATGCCCTTACTGGGGTCTGAGTGTGTCGCCACACGACAGGTACACATATCGATATTAGTGGGACTATTGTTCCCAGAGTGCATACAAAATCCTTACTCACGGGGATTAATTTCCGGATGAAAATGAATGTGGAGAAAGAAAGCTTTTCTCAATGGTCTATTTCAAAGCCCGCGGAGACTCATAATGCCATTTTCCGAGGAATTAAAAGAAGTGAATGGAAGTTAAATGAGTCAAAGCCTTTCAATGGATTGTAATTTAGCAACCAGCTTCAGCAAAACGACAGATAGGAAGCTTTAGAGAATGGGGTGCTTTCAAAAACGTCTATTACTATGTACCAGACCTGGAGATGCGCTTTAGACTTTATAAAAAAAGAGTCGTTAAACTCGGCTGTGCGGTGATCATAACAGCGCTTTAAAGAAATTCTATTTAAAAAAAAAGAACGAATGACAACTTTTACCTTCATATTTTGAGGATTATTATTTTGATGAATGCTTATTGGAAATTATCATGTATTCACATGTATTCCCCGGGCTCAATTTGATTATAAGTAGATTTTTTTTATGAGTAATTGCTAAAGTGATTAAATGAACATGTGACTCACTGGCTTGTCGACTAATTGAAAGAATGGAAAGGGTGGCTTTATGTTTGTCATCATTGTATGCATAATCACTCCCCTATCAAAAAAAAAAAAAAAAAGCAAAAAGAGTGCAAAGCCAAAGCGGTATTACCCCTCATTATATCATCTCAACTATCTTCACACCCATAGATAAATCGGTTGATCACCGGTTAGGGACACCATTCCTCAAAAAGTTCGAACTATTATGCTCAATGAAGCATACTTAGGCTGCTTCGAAAACACTTATTACGAATAATAAGATAGTCTAGAAGGCATAAATTAATTCATGATTGATTTGATTAATTCCTAGGTTTATTTGTCAGTTTCCTTTTAGATCTTCTTCAAAAATCCTCGTCGGTTTTAATTTTTGCGCAAGAGTGCGTTAACAACCCCTCAGCTGCATTCTTCGTGAAGGATTAAGCTGTCAAACATGTGATGTTAATCATAATTGTGCATCCACACTTTGATGATTCTCTGCCTGGGAAGAAAATTGTTTATCAAATGTTGAAAAAAAAAATAATAATATTGAGTTCACATCCAATATTCAATACGTGCTCAGAAATGCTGTGCCCATTACGACAGTTTCGTGATGTATGAAAATTTTGACATCATGATCATTATCATATCTGCTTGCCTAGTTGACACACTAATTTTGTGGGCAGAGCATGGAGAAACGCACTTAATATATTTCTTAGCATTTCCATGATAGACTTTGACACTTTAAAGGGATGGTATAGTTTTGATGGAGATGAGGATTGGGCTTTCAACTTTTTGAGAGATACCAACAAACACTTATAAAATAGAACAGAATATTAGAGGAATTCAAAGTTGATATGGTGAAATTGTTTTTGCAATGACTGAGGCATCCGAAAAGAAAGTAGAACAAAGCGATCGTAATAAAAAGTGGGTCCCGTCTGATATTAGGATCGCTCTGTTGTGGATATCTCAGTGCACTGAATACACTGAAAGGTGTTGACAATGGTCATAAAATTGCCGAATCTCTGACGTTATTGCATAAGGCCAGGTGGTAAGAAACAGCCTTGTAGGCGGCTTATGATATGAAAAATAAATAACTTTGTCATGATTTAATTTGGTTTGTAAATGACGCGTTTTTGAAAGTTAGTTACGTATTTTGATCAGCGGCATAGTCTAAACGCTGTCTAGACTGCATGCACAAAATGTAAATCCCATTTCATAAGGCCTACGGTATTCCACGGATCGTACACTCAAACGAATAATATTGACGGTTAGGAATGATACCCAACAAGTGCTGGCGCTCTTCATTTATTTGAAGTCGGCGTGTTAAAGTGCACGCAGTGTTGAGTAGTACTTCAACTTAAGCCTTTCTGTGCACACGTTTCACACACATGTCCAAACCTATGGACGAGAAATATTTATTAATGTGGCACGCAGAGAGTTAAAGGAAAAAAAAATAATATATTTGTCGATTCCGGGAATGCTGCAAAAGGGTTGGGAAACATCAATCTAGATTGAGGAAATGAAACAAACCGTTCAAATTTTTGTTTTTTTTTCCCCATATATATTATTTTGTGTAGGTATCGCTCGTGATGTCATAGTAGTGCAACAATACAAAGTAGACTTGAAAGAAGATTCCTTGTATTTACACTATTCTAGCATAAAGAAAAAGGGCGCGACTTACCTCGTAGAGAAGAGGGGGAAGCACTACCCTCATTATCAATATGTCAGTGATAGGTCGAGAGAAGGTATAATTTTCATTTTTCAGGGGAAAAAGAAACTTTGTTTGATTCCCTTTCTATTTTCTTTTTATCTTTCCACTGCTGTTACATCACAAAACTGGTGTAATCCAGCGATGACGAAATTCATATTCATTCATTTCATTTTATTTCATTTCCGACGAAAGTATACAATACTACATTTGCATATAAACAAAGTAAAGTACAATGTGACTTTTGCATATTCAAATGAAATTTAAATGCACGTCATTAGTTTACAATGAGACAAAATATACTTTAGATGAAGAAATGCATGGACAAACTTTAACTGAATCGTAAGAAAGAAAAGGAGTTGGAAATGGAGGGACTGCTAAAAAGCCTAGCTCGTAGAATGCAGTCCCCTCATGAGTGGTGAATTGTAGTAATAAATGTGTGGTAAATGAAATTCATTGGATTGTCTAGTGGGATATTAATGTGCAGTTTTATTTTGAATAAACATGGAATCAAACACAAAGGGAAGGGAATTATATATTAGTTTGTACATAAACTGTCTTAAATTCAAACAAAAACAAATCCTTTATTTTTAAGATATTATTTTGATGAAACAAATCATTAGTATGACATCTCCACGATTCTCTACAAATAATACGAAGAGCTTTTTTTTTCCTGCAATAATGATATTCTTTCTAGATACGAGGAATAAGTGTTACCCCAGGCGAGAATGCCATAATTCAAATAGAGTAAAATCAAAGATGAGTATAACATTGATACAACATTTTTGGGAAAGTAAAATTTAACTTTATTGATTACGCCGGTATTTTTTAGAGATTGTACGGCAAATTGAATCAATATGTAAATTCCAGGTGAGCTTATTATTAAGAAACCTAAAAATTAAATTGAGGAAACTTCTATGTTTTTACTACCCAGGAAAATGTTCAGGGGTAATTTTTCCAAGAATTATAAAGCATATTTTCTAAGGGGCATCCCCTAAACTTCTTGTCTTGTCGTTGATTGAAATAGAAAAAGAAGATAAGAGAGAAAAAATGGGACCCTATTTTGTGTGGTTTTTTACTATTATTATTTATCGGTTTGAAGAGAGGCGGTTGTGTTTTATAGAAAATAGTACATGTACTTGACCTTAAAAACAGAACAGCAAACAAACAAGCGAACAAACAAACACACAAAGCCGCAAACAACCAATCCTTCCAATTTGGGTGACCTGTATCTTATCCCTGATTTGCGTTGTCTGTTGTGGGTATGGGAGTGCATGTGTGTGTGTTTGCATGCGTGTGTGTGAGTGTGGATTTAGCAGCACAAGTGAGGAGAATAATATAGCTCCCTTGTTTGTTTGTTTTTTTTGTAAATATAATTGTTATGACGCTAATATCGAACGTAGCATCATAAATATAAACAGTGTGTGTGTGTGTGGGGGGGGTTGTATGTGTATGTATATGTCCTTTAAGCCATCTCATACCTGATCAACTTACCACGAGCCCTGATGACCTAACTTTTTTTTTCCTATAGTGAGCTATTGACAGATGAGAGGTTTTGTGATTGTTAGATAGTTGGAAAGGAGATAAGCCAAAATGATGATAGTAATGAAAGAAACTGAGTATTTTCTCTCCAATTTTCCTATTTCTGAGGAGGTTTGACAAAGGCACAGAGCAATACATGACACGAACATGACGAATGCGCACCGGAACTTTCCGCAGCTGCACCTCATAATCGTTAGAGACAGCAGGTTGCCACCCTTTTGGTCAAAATGCATGGTTGTATAGCGCCATCTACGATCAGAAATTAATTTCACTTCAAGAAGTAGCGGCACTGAGATCTTATAGATGAATCCGATTTCATGCACTGTAACTTATGGCGGCCATAGCTGGGGGGGGGGGGGGGACCTTCAAAAAAAGAACAAAAACACTTTCAATGGGTTATACAATGAGTCAGGTGCGTTGCTATGTCAGTGCATAAATTGTTTTACTGGCTTACTGGAAGCCCCCAGGTCCATTAAAAAAAAAGCACCCAAACCGAATTGGTCTATAGGTAGAGATTAGTGGGTCACGGAGGGCAAATCGCTTTCAATTAACGACTGAAAGCTTACAAGATATCATTCTCGTTGCCATTCCATCCAAAACCGAAGCACAATAAATGCATTAAAACAAAATAAAACATTACTCTAAAAAGATATCAAGAAACACATTATAATAGAAAAGCGCACTGCAAAAAATTTTTGCCAATCGACTAGGTTTCATGTAATGTCATTTTTACAAGTTCTTCACGAGTACTTTCTAGTAGGCCTACACAGTTCTTTTCTTATCTTCCACAATTATTTACAGCTCCTTTTTCTGTAGTATGCAACAACATTTGTATTTTTTCCCGTCACTGCAAAACCGATTAATAAGTTCAAATTTTTGCATTTGCCCCTAGCACTTTTAAAATGATGAGTAAACTTCATCACTTGGAATCCACCCTGCATATATTAACTATAAACTGTTGCTATGTCAGGCAAGCCTTGGTCTAGCTTTGTGACAGTCAGGATCAAACTTTGTGTTAGAAAAAAATGTATAGGATTTTCATGACTTTGTGTTACCAAACCGGTCTATTGCTGTGGAGCGAGATCAAAACGAGCTTTGCCGCTTGCAATAGCTTGATAGCGCCCTCTTTGGACGACTGTCCACGTATTTTAATGAAATGCATGGAGACGAAAGCCCAGAAGCGGTAACTGCCCTGCGCCGATAATGATTGATTTGTAATGCACGGGTGAAGCCAGTGTTGACACCGCAAACTATGAAAATATAGTAGCCATGATGAAACTAAGAGCGAACTGGCATGTAAGTAGCAACAGAGGGCGCAAATCTCTCACCGTTCGCCCATTCGCCGAAAGAGCAGTACACGAGTCCGTGAGTCATTATCTTCGACTGATCCCTGTTTGTATATGGGAAGACCTGGGAAGACGTTAAAAGAATGAAAGCCATCACTGAATGGAAACAAATACTTCATCAAAAACTCTCCTTATTTCTGTGTTGTGTGTCATTCGTCGATGGCTTCATGGATGCATTATTACATGAATCGGTAAAAGATGACTAATATTGTGAAGGGATATTGGAGAACCGTAGTCAGCCATAAATCATGCCCGTATCAGATGATAATTTGTTGTTGTTGTTGCTGCTGCTGCTGCTGCTGCTGCTGTTGTTGTTGTTATTGACGAATGGATAAGAAACTTTTAGTTGAATGCTGACAACGATGAGACTCGCAGTAAACTTTACCGGTTTGGTTGTTCACCTGTCAATGAAGAGTGCTTATTACGTAATCGTGACCAGCATGCGTTGGGCATGAAGTTTTCCATCGAAGAGTCGTATCTTTTGTCTTTCCAAGGAGGTTTAAGAGTTGGAGTTCCAACTGGCTGTAATTTTATTCAAACAGTTGTCAGATTTCTATTGATGTACAAAAAATTCCACAGGTGCACTTGTGCCTTTGATGATCGATGTTCCAAGCCGCCGTCTTGCTGAGCAATCTGAAGATTAATTTTAAACGTTATCATAATGTTGGCCATATTTTGCTTATCTATTTATTAAATGAAATGAAATTTCACTTAATGATAAAGCATGTAAAACAAAAGTCAATTCCGTCCAGAAATTTGCGCAAAAGTGTAAATCAGAGCTGTATCATGTGAAAATGTTTAAAACTATACCATCCTGGAAAGCTGGTTTTATCACTTTTCCGCTTAATTTCCACAGATGAAACTAATATGGAATATACTGTAATCTTCAAATATAATTTTTTATTGATAGATATATCAGATTAGTGCCCGGGTATGCCCAGTCGAGTAATTTTCATCTTTATTCCAGCATTTTTTGCTCAATTTCTATTCGCGCATCCTCGTGTCAGTACCACCTACCTTTTATAAGAAGGGATAGTGAAAAGTAATTACCATCACAAAGACATATCTTCCTTTGAAAGTGGCTGGTGATTATGCAATGAGACACGAGTCAATTGTCTCCGTATCTGCGCGGCAGATCCTGTTTGACACATGTTTCAAATATTTTTGAGCGGCGGCTTCGAACATCTAGCAAAGGAAATAAGACGGTTGTGACTCCATTCTCTTGAACCTCCTTGGTCTTTCTCTCTCTCTCTCTCTCTCTCTCTCTAAATGGGTATAAAGGGAGGAATTTATAACGCATGTACTGTGATTATGTCATAGATGCATGTGTAATGAAAATTGAAATTTCAAATGTTGAAATTTTGAAATTTAAAATTAATAGTTGAAAATGTAGAAACTAGCTGTATAGTGTGTAGTATCCAAAATATGTATGTATTATGTTTGATTATATTCCTGAAAAAAAAAATTAAATGATACCACATAGAGAATAAATCAAATCAAATCAAATCATATATCATATATCATATCATATCATAATTATCATATCATATCATATCATATCATATCATATCATATCATATCATATCATATCATATCATATCATATCATATCATATCATATCATATCATATCATATCATATCATATCATATCAAATAAAAATACATAGGGATCCCCAACTACGGAAAATGGGACTTGTTAATAAAAATCATGGACGGATATCTGCACACACGGAATATAAGATCATTGTTCATGCATACAAAATTACTATTGTTATGATGCAGATACTTTTACACAATCGATTCGATTTATTTCTACATACTCGTTATCTACCTCTGTCTTTTTACTTTCCGTCTTTAAAAGCAGAGCAGTCCCATTAAAAACAATACAAGCTTAGTTTACAGCATTTGCACTGGGATCCCTGAATATCCATGTCTG
The DNA here is from genome assembly GCF_964275005.1 of Diadema setosum. Classification (NCBI taxonomy): domain Eukaryota; kingdom Metazoa; phylum Echinodermata; class Echinoidea; order Diadematoida; family Diadematidae; genus Diadema; species Diadema setosum. The sequence continues at coordinate 29,794,405 of NC_092705.1, read as the reverse complement.
TTTTTCTCTTTTGAAAGCTATAGCGAAGATGTACAGGTTATGTCAAAATGCACTGAATTGGTGTGTATCGATCTCATTATTAAAAGTTGATACATTGGTGTCATATGAGAAATCAATACAACACTCTATGCTACATTATGCATTTCGAAATTATGGACCGAACAGTTAGACAGATAGTTTGCATTTTGAAGAGAAAAGGGATGGGAAAAAAATCCACACATTCTCGTCAAACATTTCAATTTCAATACAAAAGGGGCGGAACATTTAGGGTGCTGGGTTCATTATTGCCAATCCTTCGACAAATTTTCCCCGCCAAATTTGAGAAGAACATGAAGGCACTAAACACACTTCGCTCGCTTTGTAACCATTTTCCAAGCATTTTGGGGAGAAAAAATCAGAAAGGCGCGATGTCTGTGCAAGCCGCTATAGCTACGTAATGTAATCAGGAAACGCACCTCCATTGTGATCTGCGGCTGGTGGGGAATAGTAGAGAAGAATAAACGAAACGTAATTTCGTACCTCTTTTTTTTTCTGTCATAAGCATTACCATCTTTACTCTCTCTCTCCCTCACTCTCAATCTCTCTTCTTTCTTCCTCTTTCTGTCTCATTCGATTTTATACCTCCCCCTTAGTAATATTGTTGTCAATTCGGACTCGTTTGCTAGTTGCTTCAGCCCCGTGATTGCAGACCCGCTGAGAAAAACTCCAATTAAACCTGTCGCGATTTGCTCTTTGATTTAATATTGACGGCGACTAATTTCACTTCCCTCGCCATGTCCTCAAACTAGTACTAGTACTACATTTTTTTCTTAAAGTAATTCGAATTTTTTCTTCGTTGTCGTTGTTTTTTGCTGGCAGTGAATAATTACAAGGGAGGAGACCTTTTTTTTTCTCTCTCTCTCTCCCCCAAATCTCGAAAAGGACGACACAATGTGATTCGAGAAACATCCCAATCTGAGTATATGAATCATCTCGCCGGCGTCTACCCTGCAAATGGGTCTAATTACTGATGAACATGGCATGTTGAATCGAAGGAATCAAAAATGATTACATGGCGCGTATCCAAGGAAAAGTTCATCCCGCTCTTTCCATAATGTCTTTCTCATCTCCCATCTCCTCCTTCCCCCCCCCCCCCTCTTTTTTTTTTATTTTGCCTCCGCGTGCGTAATTTTCCCGCCTTCATATGCCTCAACACGTGCGACGACACAAAAGAGTCCGTGAAGGCGATCATTCTTAGCCTACCGTCCCCGGTAACCTTGATGTTATGCGCTGCTGCCACGCCCATTCGATTAATCGTAATTACTTTCTTTATCTCTCGCTCACTCGGCGCACACGCTACGGCAGAACCGACAGAATGCCAAGGTTCAATATTTTTGGTTTAGAAGCATGGCGACACACGCAAGTAAAAGTTTCAGTGCCGTGGCCAAACTTGAAGTTAGAAGAGAACTTTCCAAGACATTTATACCCTTTTCCCTCCTTCCCACACCTCCCCCTTATGATAACTTCTTCATCTTGAGCATGGGGATGTTATAACTAAACCATTTCTCACTTTTGTTCACTGATAAACTGAAATAGCCATACATACCATCATATGAAATATATAATGTAATATCATTATATTATCATGATAGTAGTAATGATTAATACGGGCGTTTCTAGGCGCATTGCTACAGGACTGCAGAGGTTGAATCAAGATCCAAGATGTGATTACAAACTGAAAAACTGAATCAAATACAGAATATGATTACGAACACCGCGTAATTTATATGTTTGTAACAATTAAAGGAGAAAAAATAGTAAGGTTTTGTCCATACGTGTTTTTTTTTTATGTCGTCCGTCCTTGCAATCACTGTCATATCAAGAGAAAAGCTTCAATGTTGGTATCAAAAGTTTGCCTTAATTAATCTTAAAGCCCTAATTTGGTGCTTATAGCGGTCGCTCTTGATGAGTTCGCCGTGGCTCAACGGTGAGTGCTAAATACACTTAGCCAAGAGGTCCTAAGTTCTACTCCAGGAAGGAGCGTTCGTCCATGAAGTATGTTCTGTGCACATGCTGTTGTCTCCCACCAACAGCCTACGATGTAAACAGAATTTGAAACTGGATGCACTGTAAGCTGGGTTAACATGTAAAAATGGCAAACTTTCTGAAACCTTCTTTCAATTCATAATGTTTTTGAGATATCAGCTGTAGTTGTTTTTGCATTCACTGGAAAACGACCCGAACATTCCTGCTTCAATCTGTGTAAACGGAGCATACTTCCATCCTGTAATCTACATGAGATTCGTGAGTACCCCTCGTTCTACCGTCCCCCTTTCCCTCACCAATTTTCCGGTTCACGACCTAATTGCAACCAGTCCATTTTATCTCAAACGGAAGCTTTGATTCTCGCTTGAATACAATTTTTATTTTGTTGCAGCACGTCTCATTCATGCAGAAATTTTAGCTCAAGAATGCTTACGTCACAGTCAGAGATTCTTTTATGTCTTCCATCATGCGGAGAGAGGATAATCGATAGACTACGCGTAAGGCTCCATTTGTTACTTTCATTTCTTAGATTGATGATGTTGGTTGTGACATCAGCACAAACGCAATCGAAAGAAGCTGATTGCAGGTCATAATAGCTGTTGATAACATAAACGGCAGAAAAGAAATGACGAATGCGGAACCGATTGCAAGGATACAACTATCTGGCAATTCAGCAGCACTCATATTTATAGTGGAAAAAAAAAGAATAGTTCTTTCTAGGGCAAACAAAAAAGAAGTGCGCTGTGTTGTCCTTGACCTCCATCCCTCTTCCATTTCCCAAAAACAACAAACAACTTTCTTACATTTTCTCTGACCCGACCGAGTCATACACCATTAATAATTCTATGCGTTTTTATATTTTCATTCCTTCTCTATAGTTCATCGACTTGGCCTGATTAATTTGCTGTATACCGAACGAACAAACAGTAATGCTCTTATTAAGTATATGTGCTTTGCAGCACTTCTAACAGCGTCTAACCACCGCATTGAAAGCGCGGCAGATATGACTTACAACTATTAACGCGTGCGTACGACTCACGTGTTGCCCTGCTGGTAACAAAATTTATTGCGGTAGTGTTGTTGAAGTGACAGAAATGGATTATGTGTGAGGGAATGTGTAAGAGCTGGTAGTACCACGTGAGCGTTATGGTATCTGCTAACTTGTCATCATTCTGCTCGTCCATGTCTGAAGTTGCCATCTCAACAGTCAGATTTAAATGATTGTTTTAATTTTTTATTTCATTTCTTTTTATTTCAAACAAAGCAGCACAACAACAAAAAAAGCAATATGAGAATAAATGAATTGAGCAGGCTATTAATGCATGATATTTACTAATGTTGAAAATGTTGGAAAGGAGGAAAGTTCAAAACGGATCTTGTCATATGCATTCCCCTCAAAACCATAATCAATAGGGTATAAAAGATACTGTATCTTGAAAAATGTACCCATGTAAAGGTAGATAAATGAATACACGTATTTAAAGACGCATCAACACATCAAATATTGACAAAAAAAAACTTTACAAAGTCCTTTACAAGGTCGCCTTCTTGCAGTAAGGAATGCGGAGGTGGGATGAGAGGGGGTCATGAGTAGATTAGTCATTAAGTGGTCATTAGTCAAAGAAGTCAAAGAGTCATTAGCAGGGCCGGCGCAGCCGTGGGGGCCGTGGTGGCTCGGGCCCCCACACTTTTTGTGCACCATACAAAGGAATACATAAGGTGTTATCACTTTGTTAGCTCATGAAACCCGAAAGTGGGTCCCCACACTTTTGAAAACACTGCGCCGTTCCTGATTAGTCATGGAGTCAAAGAGTCAGTCAAAGAGTCAAAGCGTCATTAGTCAATGAGTCAAAGAGTCATGAGTCACGGATTCAAAGAGTCATGAGTCAAAGGAGTCAAATTATTCAAATGCCTAACATTACCTGCCTCACATGCAGTTATGGTGTTTATCATTGGTCGTATCATTCATGTTTATAGGTGCAATTACAAGGCACAGTCATAATATATAAACATACATAACACATGTGTATATCAATATATGTATAATGCGTATAAACGTTTACACTAGTGAATATATCTTTATTATATAATGCATGTATCTATATTCTACTCATTTATCCATCTATTTGTTTATTTATTTACTTACTTATCTATTCATATTGTATCTATGTATTATATGCTTTCACAAACGGTTGAAGGGGTCTAGGTAGATAGATGGATAGCTAGGGAGATAAGTTGGAGAAGAAAGCTTAATATTATTGTTCTACAATATAAGATATCACAAATAATTGGCTGATCATGATAATCATGGGATCATAAAGGACAGCGATCTTCCGTTTCTCGCGTCAGTTTTGGTCCGCGAGTTTTAGGCCGGGATGAATTATTTCAGTGCCTAGTGTTTTTGTTTCCTGCTGGATTACCATTCTGTACCTCCCAATGGGTCTTTAATCGGATTGCGTCCCTTCCGTACCCCCTCAGCGAACGTCCGTATAATCTTGGAGGTAGGGCCCCAATTCAAAATTCATCAGCTCTATTTTTGGCGTGTGTGTATGTGGTTATTGCGCGGCTCTTAATTCACTGCCGGCCATTAAAGGATTATTTACGAGGATGAAGACTTGAGAGCTATTTCTGATGGTGGCTGAAATAAAGGGACTGTAGTGCATTGCTGAAAGGGGAAAGTGGAATGGTATAAGAGTCCCGCGTGGCAGGTTGGCCATTGAGTGATGGGTGTATGACCAGGCGAGGACAGGCGAAGCAGTGTCAGTGAGATAAGGGTACCGCCGCCAAGCAAGTACCTTCCAAGGATTTTGATTTGAGGGCTGCTTCTGATCGGCGGTCACTAAGGAGCGCACGCCCCGGCTCGCCGGGTGCTCTCCCGTAGATTTGCCGACAGCGGCACTCGCTGACATGGGTGTACTGCTGCTGGACCGATTCAACTGCACGCTCTTAATCGCTATCTCTAGACGTTTACGTTCTCAATGATATCGAAACGCGTACCGTCTTGAGATAGAAAGCAGTGCAGATATACCATACACGATACCCTACTGTGTTCAAGCAATACTCACATGATATGAATCACTGTAGGGAAGCTACAGTGTTGTGTAGATGAGATTATGAAACGGAAAAGAGAGGGAAAAAAAATGTTGACATACGCTTCTTTCAGCTTTGGCCGCGCTATAGAGAACAGCTCATGCCCAAAGGAATATATGGTAAACCATGAATGTTATTCAGTAGTGGTTGTGGTGTATTCATTCATGACAAAGGTGATTCTATAATAGCCGTGAAAATTATTGAATAGACAATAGAGGATTGACGGAAGGACTACAATGGTGTAACAACAGGGAGTATTTTGTTTGGGTTTTTTTTTCTTGATATTTGTTAATTTGTAAATCTTTCATTTTTTCTCTTTTCTTTAGATGGCTGACGTTGGGGAGGGGAAGGATTTTTTTCTTCTTTTTTCCATTCAAATTTTTATTCTAACTTATTCCTTTGAGGCATCAAAAAGAAACATCTATGTACACACGAAGATACATGCTTTCTTCACTCAAGTATTATATGATTTTACACTCGTACATAAAACGGTGTGTATAGGTTTGACATTATCATGGCGATTTTTTATGTCCGTAGGCGTGTGTACGTTGTTCCTATAAAAATGAATATGCGCATGATATGGAATATAAACCATCTTCATTGAAAATATGAATTTGTATTCATTTTAGTTTCCAATACAAACTTGTGAATCATATCATGTATAAGTGTCTGCAGTTGTTTTGTTTATGTAAGTTTAAACTTATGTAATACATTGTAATGCACATGTATTTTGCAACGTGGTTATAAATTTGCTTTCAACAGGCAATATGTTTCAGCGCATTCTTTTTCTTACTGTTCTGAAAAATAATGAACCTTCTATTTTCTCTCTCCACTTTCTGTCTGGAAATATGATAGCAGATAACCGTGATATCTCTCTATGTGTTCACTTGAAGACCAGCGTGCATTCCGAGTTATGAAAATATATATATATATATATATATATATATATATATATATATATATATATATATTCTGGTCATCGAAGTGTTCTCGTCATCTCTTTCTCTCTCTCTATCTACCCCCCCCCCCCCCTCTCTCTCTCTCTCTCTCTCTCTCTCTCTCTCCTTACCCCTTCTTGCCATCTCCACGAGGCCATTAGAAAGCCTCTTTTCTCCAACCCCCGCGCTTCGCCCGTCTCTCTCGCGGCCTTGCCTCGGCCAGCGCACCGCCTACTCGTCCGCTCAACTCGGGCTCCTTTTCAATTCTTGACCTTGCGCCAGCAAAGCAATCGTTCCTCATTTTTCCCTCTCTCTTTTTCTCTCTCCCTCTCTATCTTTCCTCTTCATTTTGCCTTGTTTCTGATATTTTTGTATCTTTATATTTTTTTCCCATGATGCACGCTCTGTCAATTTTTTTTTCTCTCTGTCACTTTCTCTTTTTCTTTTTCTATATCTCTGTTTTATTCCCTCTCCTCAAATTTCATGCTGTCTTCCTCAGCTTTTCTTTCTCTTTCTACCTGACTTTCATTATTAGCCATTCAGCGTCGTATGTCTGCCGTAAAACCACCCACACGCGCTTGGCGCTCAATTCCACCACCAGCGCATTCTCACCTCAACCATCCAAATCACCGAGGGGCTGTGTGTTTTCTGCTTTGCGATATATCTCTCGAAAGTTTTGTTTACATCTGAGGTGGATGGCCAATTCCTTTTCTATTCAACCCAAGATGAACAGAAGAAGAAGAAGAAGAAGAAGAAGAAGGAGAAGGAGAAGAAGAAGAAGATGAAGAAGTGTAGAAAAGAGGAGGAGGAGGAGGAAGAGGAGGAGTAGACCTTCCCCCTAGCAAATTTATCAATAAGTGAAGGCCGAACCGCCAGCGAATGTAAAGTTTTAAATCGTGTTATCGAATTTGTCGTGGGCGAAATTATAAGATCTTTAATGATTCCGATTTTTACTTCCAAAATTTCTTCTATCTGAGGCAAAAACTAACAGGAAGTAAGAAAAAAAAAATAAAGCATAATTTAGTGATTTGGCTTATTTGGCCATGTTGGGCTAATTACCTGTGTCTTCACATTTTTGAGAGGTGTTGTTGTGAGAAATACCGAGTTTCGGTTTAGAAAAGATTGCTGAAACACGTTGATTTTCGACGCTTCGCTGTCTCTACGACATTAATTTTAACGAATATAGATGCAGTCCAAGTGATTATTCATTTTATCGATGTATACATATGCCTCTATTTCCAATCCCCATAATCAAAACGTCCTAGCAACTCCTATTAATAAGTAAGTGGCTAATTATGAGCTATGCGAGGGATGTCATTGAATCGAGATTAAAAGATTGTTGTATTGAATAGCAGTCACAGTTGTCACGTTATGATAATAGTCTTATGTGTATACATGTAAAACAATGAAATCAATCCTTTGATTTAATCATATATTGACGTAATTGCTATCACAATGGTTACAACAAACAACTTACATCTATCAACATTTCCCATGATTACCCACTAAAGCTTCCATAACCAGGCTACAAGCGGTTTGAACAAAAATCTCATTTTCAAACTGGAGATGGATGATCGAGATGCCTTTTTGAACATGTTTTGATGTTATCTTTACGTAATCTCTACCACTGAACTAGACTTGTATCATTACTAAAGCCATCATAGTATGCTGTTTAGCTAAATATGTTGGAATTTGCTTCATGAATTTTCCAATGCAGTAATCATCAATTCTCCATATTGTACACCAACTTGAGCGAAGAGACCTTTCTCAAAGCTGCGTTTAATCTACAATGTTTTCGGTGCATTTTCTCGACTTTTTGTGACTGCTGATGTACCTCTTTATTTTCAATTCTCACTATGTATTTCTTTCACGACCCTTTTCTGGTACATTTTGCTTGCGTGCTAAAGACGCAATATTACAATATGAATATATAATATATAGATATTCTTCGTCTTTTTGATTATGTGTTAATGAAAATGTAAGTAACAATGGTAGAATCAATATTTATGTGATCTATTTCATCCAAGGACGCCCGGGGATGAATGTAAGAACAAGATATGCTTTGAACTCGTGACCCTCCTATTTTGATACCCAGACCCTTATCTAGCGCCAGTCATTGCTCTCGTGTCTGCCTCATTTCTTCAATATTCGATAACTCGACATAAACACCAGAATCATCGTGTTATCAGCAGGAAATGCAAAATATGAGAAAACACACAATAGAAGGTAAAAGAGAAATTAAGAGGAAAATAATAATAGATTTAAAGAGAGGAAACATAAAGAGCAAAACAACAAGGCATCCTTCTAATTCATAACACGGCATCAGTCGCAAAAAAAAAAAAGAGGAGAAATTCATTGCGCAGAATAATAAGCTTAGGTTGCGTTATTGCAGCACAAGCTAATGGCAGCTTCTCAGTGTGAGGGAAAGCGGTATCGCGCTCCATATTATGCCCCCTCCATCCACAGAGGAGCAAGAGAGGAGAGTGTCTCAGTCTTCCCGTTGGCATGGCAACAACACTGTGCATATCCTGTGAGAACAGGTAAGAGGAATGAGTGGCAGCAAAGGTATACGTGGTGTAAATGAATGTGTGTGTGTGTGTGTATGTATGTGTGTACACTGTGCTTATATTACTCTATGATCATGAAGTGAACTCCTTTTCATCAAAAGCCAAAAGACCCCCCCCCCCAAAAAAAAAAAAACAAAACAACAACAACACGTCACTCCGATTACATTGCTCTATCTTTGTTTAATATTTTGAAATGACAATTTAGTGTTTATTTTACTTCTTGTTATTTTTTTCTCTTTTTTCGTTAAGGAGTTGTGTATGTGTATATATATATATATATATATATATATATACATGTATATGTAATTGCGGGAGACTTCTCATGCTTCATCTAGAAAAAAAAACAGAAAAAGAAAATGAAGGTATTTCTGAAATGAACAACGAAGGAAAAAAACGTAAAACTTGAGCTATATTTTGATATATCTAAACAACAGTACGTGTTAAACTGTGTGAGCATTTGCTTTTCAATAATCCATATAACATTGCGATTACTCTTCCATGCAAATGGAGTAGATTTATGATTCATTATTTAAGAACGAAAATACCGAGGGAATAACCTTCAATATGCCACCTACTTATCATAGATGTAAACGTGCATTTATACACATACATTTACAGTGTGTGTGCGTGTCTCTGTGTGTGTGCGTGTGTGTGTGTGTGTGTGTGTGTTTGTGGTCTGCGTTATGGCGTGTGCGTTAGATATGGTATTGGGTTAGTATCTGCTTTTCTTGATATGTCGTAAATTATAATATCGCTTACTAGTCGGTGCGTAAGTCCGACGCCGTATGCCAGTGCTATCAGGGGTAGATATTAACATAGTGGATATAAGTGGTTGTGAAACGAGAGATAGGAATAATGTGCATGAGAGAGTGAAAATTGTAAGGAATAATTTCTGGACGTACTGCTATGGAACCTATGAAATATTCTGACAAAAGTATGCATCATAAATGAATAAATGAGTGTATGAACACAAGAACACTCTTGTGTTCTCATCACTGCGTGTTAGGCGTGAGAATCCTCGTGCGGCGGATGGTAAGCTGTACGGCCGAGAAACCGGCCTGCATTCTCGCAGCAAATACCGTGACTTTCACGCACTTCTGTCATGCCTGTGTTATAAAGAGGGTCTCATTTATTTTGTAACAACATTTTACGCTAACTCACGCTTGTGTATTTGCACTAGGGTATATCAACAAAGGAGACTCGAGAGTGTATGCAGACGTTTGTTCATACTGATCCCGCCACAGCGATTCCCCAATTGAATATCACACTGTACTTTATAAGAAGGCGATTATTTTGATCAGTAGAAAGACTTTAAATACGGACACTGCATGACATGTGATTATGGCAGGCACCATGTCTTGCTACTTAATACGTACGTACTATAGTATTAGTTTCGGACAGCTTTCACTCGTTATACACCTACATAAACAGCATGTTACCGTATGCGAATGCATATTATAATCAATATAGATATATTGATATGAATATGCATATTTATAATTCATATATTTATGAGATAATGGATACGCTGTAATTTGGTTTCACGTTTATATCTAGTTGTGAAAAGAGAGTGCTTGAGTGTGTGACGGAAATGAAATATCTTACCAAATGTTAAGCCTACACTCGTACTGATTAATTTTGCAAAGATTGTCGTTATTTCAGTTTGCTTTATTTGCGCTTGAAAATTCTTGTAACTACGGTAACAGACATTGAACCGCCGGAAGCATTACTTGTCTAGATTATTTCCATTATCGGGTCTATAGTCTACTGATACGTGGGGTGTGCTATGGCTTATGATACAACATACGGGCAACCAGCACACGTACTAACAATCACACAAGTGGAAATGCTACAACATTGACTGTAATGTCCGCGTTGCCACCAGTTCGTGTCACGCAAAGTGTCTGTTACAAACCTCGAAAAAATGCTAGTCTTGTATCCGCCTTGCCTCTTCTTCGTTATCTTCTCCCCTCCCCCCCCCCCTCTCTCTCTCTCTCTCTCTCTTCCTTTCTCTATCTCTTGCTCTCTCATTTTTGATGCCCTTCCCGAGCCTGTCATTTCACAGTAAGCTAAGGTAAGTCGTTTTGGGTTTGGCATAGTCATTAGTGTCACTTTTCCTTATTGAGCCAAAACTAGTTTAAGTCTCTGCTCTTATTTTCCTAGCTCCCTCCTCAATGCTACTGCTCGCTCACCCAAAGAGACTGAGACAATGTCAACAATCTTTATTCACGTGTCAATTCACCGGTTCATCAGCCCATCTATAGCATACGTCGTCCTCAAATTGCCCTATTCAAAAGCACATCTCGATTCCAACTTTTAATATCGAGGCGGCAATATCGCGCGTCTTTCTCCTAAAATTCCCCTTTTTTTCATCTAATCTTCCGGTTGATTCCTGTCACTCTTTTCTACCCCACACGTCTTAATTTCAGCACTCCCCTTTTCTTTTTCTGTCCTTTAAAAATTACTATTGTCTATGTGTATATGTATCCATCCATCTATCTCTCTATCTATCTATCTATCTATCTATCTATCTATCTATCTTTATCTCTCTATATCTATCTGTATATTCATATATATATGTATATATATATATATATTTATATATATATACATTTTTCTAAGAAGAATGTGTCTCAAGAAGACTTTTCGAATGTTATGATTATAACTTTCGAAGTCCAACACGTGGAAAATTCCAAGATGTACATTTTCTATGTATTTATTTATTCATTTATGTATCTGTCAATCTATTTCTATATATCTCTCTGCCTATCTATCCTGTCTAACTATCTTTCTATCTATCACTCGATCTATTTGTCTCACTCTCCATCTATCTCTAAATTTCTCTTAACTTTTCTCCGCTTCTCTTTCTCGTCTTTGTATCTGTGTGCTCTTGTTCTTTCTTTCTCTCTCTCTCTCTCTCTCTCTCTCTCTCTCTATATATATATATATATTTATATATATATATGTATATATATATATATATATATATATATATATATATATATCGTTCTATCTATCTATCTATCTATCTGTCTGTCTGTCTATATATCCCTCTCCCCCTCAGGCGTACTCTTTTCTCCTACTTTCTTTGTTGTTGCTTGTTTACACGAGAGTTACAGCCGTCCTCTTTTTAGCATATGTGACGGTTACACTTTTCCCATTTTTTTAACATAAAGCCATATGTCAAGTCAGTCTTGTTATACATTGTGTTATCAATGACCCAACTCAAAGGAAAATCTTTAGTTGTGCGCATTTCTTCGCATTTTACTTCTTTGTCATTTTGTCTTTCTTCTTACTTTTTTTCTTTGTCAGTGACCGACGGTTTGTCTGTACACGTAATAGAAAAATAATCCACACATGGAAAGCGCATATTCCCATGTCAGAGCAAATGTCAATATTCCACATTCAAGGAATGTAGTGTATTATGCATATACAAAAACGGTGTCAATGTTGATGTACTGGTCGTTATCTAAATTAGTCTTGATACATTTCTGTAAACATTCGAGCACATAGGTTGAATGAATCTTGTCATCTTTACTGATTCAATTGGGAGTCAGTATTTGTGACACCGCCAAGTATATATTCCATACAGACAAAGGTGAAAGTGTTAACCTTTGCAGTTTTCTGTGAAGCCTTAAATCAATTCAATGTTCTTTCAAAAGAGAGAATGGATAGTCCATCTTTGAACGCGGTTATGCTGTCTTCTATCAGCTTAGAATGTTCACATCAGAAGGAAAATATATTTTGATGCAGAGGTAACGTAGTTTTCACGATTGATCTTTAATCATTTTATCCTTAAGATTGTAGCTGAGCTTGGACACAGACACAGAGATTAAGAAGGAGAGGGTGAGAGAAAAAAAAATAGCGAAAAGCCTTTTTGTTGTGAGACTCAAGAAACAGCAATTTTCAGAATCATTGACGTTGTTCATTTCCTGTCCGCGTTTTGGCACTTCCACCGGCGTTGTGTGAGTCTACGTGTCCACCGCTCACCCAAATGAATGCATTAACCTTGAAACGTTTAACTTTAGGCTTGTTTAACCTGCATATGTGCTAATGTGCCACGGTCATCCCATTTGTATTGACAAGTAATAATTACGTTCACACACTCACACAAAGCAAGAAAGATAGAAAGAAGGCATTCAAGGAAGTCTACAACTTTCCCTTTCTATTTTCAAAGGAAGGTCTCAGCCAAAACGCATTTTGTTTGAAAAATGCTATAGAATCAACTCCAACACTTCTACTGAGTCTTTCTTCGACTTTTCGCTTTCGGAGCAAGTCATTTACGGGTTTGGCCTGGCGCGAAAATTCGCTCTTTGCGGCACCGTTATGCCGGAGTGTAGCAGTTTGCCAGCACTGACTGATAAGAATTAAGAAGCAGGCGACAGCGGTGAGGGAGAGAAAAAAACTCCGTGACTCGGCGATGAGCGGCACTTTGTACGAGGTGTCGCCGGCTCTCTGCCCCGGTGGCGCCTCGGTGGCGCAGAAAGGTTTCGTGCAGGTGCCTCGAGCGTCAAATTGATCACGTCAACACCTAGGACGATGCAAGAGGCCACGGCCCGGGACAAACTATCTCTTTACAATCCAATCTCTCTTTTTTCTCATCAGCATGTGACCACGAGAAAATGGAAAAGATAGCCAGCAAGACCTCACAGAAATGAAACGTGTCTCAGGCACTTTACCAAAAAGCTTAACAAGCAGTCGCTGACCAATTGCAAATCACTTGCTGTTAAGATTGACCAATAAACATTGAGTATCACGGAGTTGTTACTGCTTCTTTCGAAAAGCAACTGTTAATAACTGTTTACACTGTACAGAATAGGTAAGAATGTATTTTCTTCTTCCAAAACTGTGATCGGTTCGTAAGCCTCGTCAAAATGTAATGCTCCTCTTATTCGTCAAACACGACAAAAGAGATTTGCGCAGTTGCTCAAGATATGCATATCACTTCCTGTCACAATTGACCAATCAGAATTGAGCATGAACGCTTATATCTAGGAAAGAGCGTGTGTCTACTGTCTGAATGAAAGAGAATACATTGTAGTTGTGTGCGCTGCACACGTGAAAGTAGCTTCGCAGTTGTTGTTGTTGTTGTTGTTGTTGTTACAGGTTCATTGGAGGGTGAGCGGCTTTTTTTTTTTTTTTTTTGGTCAAAACGTGAAGCTTTCGTATTCTCAAAACATGACAAGTCAAGAAGTACTTCTGCCCGTGCACTTGTTGTAACTCCCTGACATAGATAACAAACCACAATTCAGTACTAGAAGGTAGTTGTGATTTTTCATGGCAAGTAGCTGTTTCCATTATTTTGTTTGCAGTGTTAGAAGTATGCATTTTTTGTGTTTTAAATGAAAATTGCACCATACCAGGTCAGGTTTTCGACACCCAGTGCCACTTGAGTGGTTTCGTAAGATATGACATGTATAACACAATCTTGTACACAACAGGATATATACAAATAGACACAATTATATATAAGATATATTATGTACGTGTGTGTCGACAATCAGCAGGCCTGTATGCGTATTATGTGAACGCATTTCTCATTTTTGTTGGCAAGTAGATGATTGTATCTATGTAAAATATGAAAATAAACATCACAGACTTTCAGTTTTGTTTTCATTATTTTGTTCTTCATTCTTTTTTAGGCTAAATTAGAGTTTGTGAAAATAATGGACTAGATACCCCATAGTCCGATCTTACGTTACTCTGTGTCTTACCGTCCTGTCAATCATATCTCTTATTGAATGTTTAGTCACCCCCCCCCCCCGTCCTCAACCATGGAAGACCGTAAGTGGTTCAAACCATAACCTCCCAATGATGCCATTGTAAAGCAAACGATGGTAGTGAAAGAATGGCAATTATTAGACGGTGATAATCATTCATGATGAAGTGGTTGGTTTATATGGGGGAGGAAGTCAGCATGTATCCCAAATCATCTAAAAGATTGGAAATCCTACCAGTCAAGCGGAGCTACCGAAATTGAGCCAGTGAACTGTAATGAATTATTCGAGCAACAATCCTACTTTCACTCACTGAGATGGATTTTCTCCAGTTTTGTTTCTTTTGAATTTGTCATAAATTTGCAGTTGTAATGAATGGTTCGTTTCCCTTCTCGAAAAGGAATGGGTGGGTGCAAAAACCCGACAACACTATGAGCTTACAATAGACAGAATTTCTTCTTGCGTTGTTTTTGTTCTTGTCATTCCTTTTTTTTTACTTTATCATTATCATTATTACTCCGCAAAGGGAAATCGCATTAAGGGTGGCATTCATTTTTTTTTCGCCAGCGAGAGCCAGCGCATTGCTGCGAACAAGCGGTGAACGAATGTTAGGGGCTGGATGCCGAACGTCATTACCGTGATTAGCACGAAGTGCTCAGCGAATTGGGTGGAAATGTAAATTTTTTGTGTCGCGCAAGTGATGGGGGCATTATACTTGCATGAGCGGGAATCTAAGTGACATTCATCGGGAATATGAATATTATGTTTGGTCGAAGTGCACCTTTTTTTAATGCTGTCTGCACTGGTACTCGAACAAATTTGATATGTGAGTACTGGCAGATTTCCAAGTGTACGGATTAACGTTTTGGCACATGTTAGATGGTTTTAGTTTATGACTGGGCCATTTTGGAGGCAGGACTTGGAATGAGCGTGGCTTATTAAGAAATGAACCTGGAAGCAAATAGCTTTGATTGCTCTGAGTATCTAGCAAGCAGCAGGTGCTGACGGGGGGGGGGGGGGAGGGGGAAACAGCCCAGTAATACGAACATCGAATCAATTAGAGCCGTCATAAACATGATAGTAACATAATGGTGACGGCGATGGTAATGGTGGTGGTGATGGTGATGGCTGTAGTTATGATGATGTTGATGGTGATGGTGATGATGATGATTTATCTATTTCTCATCTTTTGTCAGATAGATGATGGTGATGTGATGATGATGATGATGATGATGATGATGATGATGATGATGGCGATGTTGATGGCGAAGGTGATGAAGATCACGATAAGGATGGTGTTTGGTGGTGATAATCATGGTAAACATTACGTCCATTAATGTCATTCTTGTTCTCACGCAACTCTTTTAAGAATCGTGCACAGCACTATTGAATAGGGTATTAGAAGCGACAGTATGAACAGCTTAACAAGCGTACACACGCTATCAAAAAATCAAACAATGTATGTATACCAATAACAAATGCTGACAAAATACTCAAACAAAATGTAACTTCATTTCTATTCAACAGACAACAGACAGCAAAAACATGCTTTATATGATACTCCTCTGTCTACTTGACATGCAATGATATCTGATTGAATTAGAACAAAAGAGTGCGATATTTCGGCGACATGGCAAGTCTACAACAAGCTGTAATTTCCTAATCATTTAGCTTGAGTCGTAACCGTCCAAGGTAATGGATAACCAGCAGATATAGTAGATAACAAGCACACGCACTCATTACATTGACGTATGTTATTTACAGACCAATACGAGACTCCGTATTGAGGGCCAAGATACCCCCTCCACCAGTCCCCTCCCCCCCCCCCATCACCATCACCACCACCACAAATCAGTGTGATAGAGAATCTATGAAAGTGTTTCAAGAAGAACAGGAAACCACCGATATAAGAATGCAAACAAATAATGTATAACTGTATATGGCCAATGTACTTTACGAACTGCATTGACTCTTGTCTCATCACGACTATTTACGGCCTGTTGGGTCTTTTTAATTCTCATCCTTCTGCTCCTCCTCCTTCTGCTCCTCCTCCTTCTCCTTCTTTTTATTCTCCTCCCGGTTTCTCTGTATGTCCGTCAACTTCCCAGAGCTATCTTTATATTCATATACAATATATATCTGTATAGTCTTCCCGCTTTAATTTCTAATGGACGTATTTGTGCGTGAACTCGGTCCCGGTGAATGGATTATAAGCTTGCCGTCATGAATGCTAAAATGGAAAAACGCACCTAATCCCTCAATCAACACACAACCATGCGGACATGGACGGCAGTGCGCGCTCCATCTTCCAGCGCAGTTTCCTCGGCCCATTTCACATCCCTCGATGTATACGTGGCTTAATTTCACCTGCAGGAGGAAAGGGAGAGAGGAGATGTATACTATGCAGGTTGGTTTGAAACAAATCAATTCGATACAGACAATGATGGCTGCTAACAAAGAATTAAAACTTTCATCCAGTGAGAAAAATGTAATAATGCTAAAGTAATCATACTTTTTTTTCACCGCGATTGACAATCATGTATATCTGTATAATTGCCTTTTCATGGTTTCAACGCATTTTTCATAGCGTTAGTTGTTTTCTGGATTGTTTCGAATGATAGTAATTGAGATTATGATGGCTACGATAATGATAATACACGTACTGTTAACGATGTTAGAAATACATGAAAAGAAAAAGATTATTTGTTACCTCGTGCAGTTCCTGATCAACATACCGTATGACAATAAAGCAAAAAATAAAACATTCATTAATACTGAAGAAACTATTTCATAAAACCAATTAAAACATTTATCAAAGAATCGAAAAATGCAATGAGAAATGACATGAAACACACACACACACACACACACACACAAATGAAATTTTATACAGCAGCACATGACATTTAATTTCTGAATGTGAACAGGGGTGGGGAAAATAAGCGGAACAACACCGACCCATCGCCACTCATTTTTAATCTCAAGAATTATGGATTACTGCAGCGGAAGATGAGAAAGTACTCATTGTATATAATGTTCCACCAGCGTAGGAAAATTCACTCCAGAGCAATATGTGTTTTCTTGTCGGTGTTGTCGTCGCGTTGCAGTAGTTTCTTTTCTTCTCCTCGGATCTTCTTTGCTCCAGAAAAGAGGAATTCAACACTTCTGAAGACTGAATGATAAATGTGAAGATGACAAAGCGTCAATGTATTTTCAAACTTGCTGAATTTGACTGCACTTGTTCTTTTTGTTTACATCTTGATACATCTTTCTCTTCTATATCTCCCGCTGGACAGAAAACGTGCTCTGACTGTGTCAACTTCTTCCTTTTTACCCTCACTTTTCTCTCTTCCTCTCTCCTCTCTCTCTCCCTTCTCTCTCTCTCTCTCTCTCTCTCTCTCTCTCACACTTCTTTTTTTTTCTCTTTAGTTTATTCTTCTCTTTTTGTCCCTGTCTCTCTAATATTTCCTCTCTCTCTCTCCCTCCCTCTCTCTATTTTATTTTGAATACGTCTCTCTCTCTTCTCTTCTACTCTTTTCTATTCTTTTCTATTCTATTCTATTCTATTCTATTCTATTCTATTCTATTCTATTCTATTCTATTCTATTCCATTCCACTCTATTCCATTCTAATCTATTCTATTCTATTCTTTTCCATTCCATTCCATTCCATTCTAATCTATTTTATTTTATTTTATTCTAATCTATTCTATTCTATTCTATTCTATTCTATTCTATTCTATTCTATTCTATTCTATTCTATTCTATTCTATTCTATTCTATTCTATTCTATTCTATTCTATTCTATTCTATTCTGTTCTATTCTATTCTATTCTATTCTATTCTATTTTACTCGCTCTGTTTGCTCATCCGATGTGTTATATCAGAATTCAAAGAAGAGTACGGATGGCTTTTGGAGATTAGCTCTTCCACTGTCAGTGGCTGTCATGACCTCTTATTCTTCTTGACTGCTGGCATAATATCTCTATAGATGCATAAAAGTATACCTTGCCCCTCTTTAACAGAGATAAGCTTGGTAGGTCTGGAGGTCATCTTTACAGAGGTATTTACTTTGTAAGGTTTTATCGTCTTAAAGTGTTTGCATACGAATTTTGAACCCCCAAACTTTTTTTCTTTTTCAGGCTGAGTGCACTAAAGTTATCGATGTTATTGACACCATGACAAAATCAAGAGGAGGAGTAATCAATTCATTCATTCATTCATTCACTCATTCATTCATTAATTTATTCATTCTTCTTCTTCATCATCATCTTTACCTTCCTCTTCTTCTTTCTTCTTCATGTTCTTCTTCATCTTCTTCTTCTTCTTCTTCTTCTTCTTCTTCTTCTTCTTTCTTCTTCTTCTTCTTCCTGGTGAGTGACCGCAATCAACTAGCTGATTATCATATCACTTTCACAGCAGGAATACAAGTGGTTAATGTGCTGCTGATACTGATTCCAGCGCAATCATGTAAATCTTCATCAAGAAGTCAATGGTGTAGATATCATATTCTTCACAGCGAGCATCTTGAAATGTCTTGGAAGTTCTGTTTGCGGTGTTGAAGGGTGTGTACAGTTCTGGTCGAGGTGTAGATTTAGCTTTTAACGTTTTGCGAGATATTCCGAAACCACTCTATGAGATGACAAAGAGCATGCAGTTCTAAGGGGTATCAAAAGTTTATTCGATGAAAATCGGTTTTGAAATGGCCGAGATATCCCAAAACACGGTGAAACAAAGAGATCCTAAGAAAGTTGTGGCATGTCGCCTTTTATTAATAGCATTTTTTTTTTTATATTTCAGCCATTTAAAAACCGATTTTCATCAAATAAACGTTGAATCCTTCTTAACATTACATGCTCTTTCATATTTCATAGGAGGCTTTTCATTATCTCACTTAGGAATTTCAAAACATGAATCCCTACCTCAACCAGTACTGTACAGTCCCTTTAAATTTGTCAGCGTCACATCTGGGCCACGAGGGACCAGTCAGATGGGCGTGATGGGGGGAAACCCCTAGACCAGGGATGTAGTTACACAAGGATAGCATTGATCCCAGAACGATGGATAGGAGGGTTCTAGCTAACCGCTCTCTGCAACACCACACTCCTCCCGTGTAGTGAGGGTTATTGTAATCATGTCTTTACTGGTAAATGAAACACAACACAGCAAAAGACAAGTTGACATAATCTACCAGGTCCATGGTCCTATTCTGGACACATGCTACAGGTAATGACATATTTACAAATACTAAACAGTTAATAAGTTACACCATAGCTATATTTATAACAAATTTTTGATGACTGACAACGATCATACAAAATCTAATTAATCATCGTGCAATTCCCCATAAGTACACTTAACACTGTGTTACATTTGTGATTGCTGAAGTGTTAATCCCATTGTACTAATTTTAATATTCTTCTGAATACATATTACATAATTCTTAGTGTTCAAGTGTCAATCAACAAACAATGTCATTGGGTTGTTGTTGTTGTTTTTTTTTTCCAGGATGCATATCACGTTTTCTAACTGATCAAGTGACAGTACAATTAATCATTGTATTTGTCCGTGATACATGCATTTCCAAGTGTTTCAGTGTTTGTCCAGTTACAATGCATACCAATAAGGGAGTTCACGGTTGCGATTTGCGCATGTGCAAAATAAAGGTCAAAAGAAAATGTTTGTGTATTTGCCATTGACTTTCAAACGAAAAGAATCCTCAGGCAAATGAGGATTTGGAATGTTAAGTTGTGTGTTTCACCTTGTTAGAACGCACAGGTGAAAGTGATTCATCAATAATGTTTAACAAAAGCTGCACACGCATTTCATTGACATTGATTACAAAGGTGGCATGCTTCACAAAAAAATGCTCTGTCACAGGTCTTTTCCATGTTACCTGAAAGTATGTGATGTAGGGGTCAAATGAGACATGCGCTAACCATGAACTCCCTTATCCAGTATTTCTTGGTGTTCTTGGTGTATACAGGGGCACCCACAAACATTATTCCCTCACGGCGTCTATAGCTGGAATGCAAGCGCGCTTTGGATGGTGTCACCAATGGGGGTAATCAAATACTAATTTGGATATGATAAAGGAAACTCTATAGTTTCCTTTGAGAAGGTGAATTTATATCAGTTGACAGCTAGAGATGTTTCCTTTGGTATTTCCTTCTTCCGATTGCCCATGTTCATGTGCGTTGGTTGTCCTATTATTTGTTATTCTAAGTTGTTGATTTCTTATTTGTTTGAAAGCGCGTTTTTCCGTGTTTCCGTTTATTTGTATTTGTGTCATTTTTGTGTGCATTTCGTTGTTGTTTGTTTGTTTGTTTGTTACCGTCTTCCCCGGCATCTAGTCTCGTCTCATGCTCTCTCTCTCTCTCCCTCTTTTTCTTTATCTATTTCTTTATCTCTCTTTCTCTGGGTCTGATATCTCAAAGATTAATCTCTCCTTACCTCTGCTTCTCTCGACGGATCTATCTGGGTGTCGCTCCGAGCCTATCCCGTACCCTGCTCACCCCCATTGCCCGCCGGTGTAGCCTCGCTGCACATCCACTAGGGAAATCACACAAGTATCAAGGGGGCACTGGTAACCCATACAGCAGCACTTCGAGACGCGGCGGCAGAGCCGATCGCAGCGGGAGGGATAATCGCAACCTCCCGCTTCGACAACATCGAGGTTCCTATCGACCCGAAGTGGAAAGTTGCACGGGGCAGACATCTTGTCATTCCACATTTATAGTCCCAGGATCCAAATTTTCTTTGGGGTTAGGATGAATAGCCAGGGTCACTCGTTATAAAAGGGAAAATATTACGAAATAGCAATTACGCAAACTTTTGTACTGGTAAATCATGTTTGTTTGTTTTTCTTTTTCTTTTTCTTTTTTCCGTTGATACGTGGTCACTATCAAACAAGTTCCTAAATATTTCTTAGCATGATACCACTGGGACAACTATCAGACTGGTGCGACTCTCCGAGGAATTAGGCAATGCGAATAGTTTGCCTTGCCTGGAGTATACCGGTAGACAAATCAAGGCATTGTAGGATACATTCAAATTTAAGTGCTGCGTGTAAGTCCCTTTTACCACTAAAACGCGAATGCCATAAGGAAAACAAAAGAATCATGTATATTCTGGGACGCGAAATTATAGATAATTTAGGCTACTTTAGGTGTACGAGACTTTTGGAGGTGAGGTGAAATAAAAATGAAATACTATCGAATATTTCTTAGCCTCTTCCGTGCCACGAACCTTGGACAGTGTGTACAATTCTATGGGGTTTTCTGTGCCAATTAGCACTCAAAGCACACACTGGGTTAAAGAATTTCATGCAGGCAGTTTAAAGGGTTGGTATAGTTTGGGTTGAGGTGGGGGTTCAGGCTTTAAGTGTTTGCGACATAATCAAATACCATTAATATGAAATATTAAAGGGCATACAATTCTAAGATGAATTCAAAATTTATTTGATGAAAATTTGTTTGTAATGACTGAGATATCCGAAAAGAAAGATAAAATATGGGTCCCACCTTTTATTAGGACCACTCTGTTTTGCATTGTTTTGCTTTGTTTTTGGATATCTCAGCCATTCCGAAATCGATTTTCATCAAAGTAAACTTTTAATTTATCTTTATGTTCACCAATATTTCACAAAGTTTTTTTTTTCTTAATTACATCGCAAAAAGTTAAAGCATGAATCCTCATCTCAACCAAAATTATGCCATCCCTTTAAATATGAGAAAGGAGTAACAATAATCTGTGTGTCACTTTACAGTCCAGTCATACTTTGCGGATGAATAGGGTTGAGCTTTTAAGTCTGTAAACATCAAAGTTACTATCAGATGAGCCTTACAACACGAGACGAACAATATTTTACAAACATCCAATAATACGTATGAATATTACAAAATCAAGTACAAAATTGACTTATATTAACACATTGATTCTCTGTATGGCATTCGAATATCTGTTTGTTAAGTTAATTGTTCCAAGTACAAAATGTCTTTTGCAAATGATTTGTAAACTTACTGCATTGTAACGGTAAAAAGGGGGAGGGGGTAGTAGAGAAGATATGTTTTATTGCTGTTTGGTGTTTGTCTGTCTTTTGTTTTATGCTTGTGTGTGTAATCGTATGTGTGTGTGTGTGTGTGTAAATTTTGTATATGATGCATGACTTAGTCACGGAGTTCCTCGGGCTCAAAATAGCGACCCGTTACAAAGAAAGGAAGGAAAAACTCACAAGAAATATGTCTAAAGCTAGCGATTTTGGCAAACTTGGGGATTCGAGATAATAAGTTCACATCAAATGAGGATAAGGAGGGAGGTATTTGGGTCAAGAAAACATCACAGCTAGCTGCTTCTCGTTTTACAGAGAGAGCCGCAGGAAACGCGAGGCTAAACATTAACTGCTGGAGGTAGGTTTATATTTCGAGGAAAATTAATAATGGCAAGATTCGATTGCGTAACCGTTGGTGTATATTGCAATTGTTGCACGGTGTCATCCAATCGGCTTGTACGGCTAGACAAAACACTTAATCGGTTTTCTGGGTCATGTTTGTTCGAGTTTCTTTGTAAAAGACAGCGTTTAAGAATAGTGTTCTTGTGTTTCTATTTCTGTAGTCGTTGTCTGAAAACTTGCGCAATAGTCCTCAATTGGTGAACAGATCAGAAGTGTATAGTACACTAACAATGTCTTAAACATTCTCTAAAGCAATGCATCTATAAACATGGTTGAAAGTAAATTGGTTTCAGTGAAATTATAGATACTTTCAGTCAATCAACATGGGACATAGATTATCACTGCAAAGTTAAAAGAAGGAACGACTTCAAAATGTTGATCAAAATTGAAATCTTAAATCCCAAGCTATAATCATGGCTGCCCTATGCAAACTACGACTGCTGCGCACGCTAGCTGAAGCACTCAAGTCAATGAGGAAAATCGCACACGAGGGATTTGTAATTGCGACGTAGCGCATGCCATCATAGACACTCAACAGCCCGCGGCGCGCAGCCTTAACGCAAATTATTTAACACTTTCTTGTCATTTAGTAATGCGAGCCCGCCCGTACTCGAGTGCACGCGTGTCCGCATCGTCCGCAAATCCGTCCGCTAACTGGTCCCGTTCCTTTGTGCAGCGGTTGGTACCCGCTTACCTCGCCCAACACTCCTTCAATGTCAGTCGGAACGGTATCATTCAATGTTGAAGGTCTTTTGTTTGTTTGTTTGTTTGTTTGTTTTTTGTTAGAAACTTTCGCTAAACCCTTTATACTTCATGCACCATTCACCGTTAATTCCATGAGTATCAAGAATATGTAGTTCTGAATCATGTTTAGATGATTCAATTCAATTCCATTCAGTTTAATTCAATTCAATTCAATTCAAATCAAATCAAATCAAATCAAATCAAATCAAATCCATTTTCATTTTCGACAAAAACATAACATGATAATGTTTATACGAAAGTAGCCGTGACATTGGGAAACAAAAGCATTAAACAAAAAACAAAAACAGCTCGATTGAATGTGAACCTATATACTTCATATGGAGCCACCAAAGTTATGTACTTTCGAATAATTGCTTATTCATTTACGTCTCCTGCCAATTGGTATGACGTCATCAACAGGCAATATTAGGAAACAAGCTCCTGACAGTGATTGATTTTACACATTGATTAAAAACCGAAGCTTGACCTGCCAGGTAATCATTAGTTATTCAATCAATTGGAATCACGAGTTCAGATTGGTTTGAATCAGATTTGTTGGAGTAACGAGAGTGCGGAATAGCTGTTTCAAAAAAGGTTTCCAGTGTTTGAATTCGACAGAATAAAACTTGTTTCACTGTTAATCAAAACTTTTCTATGAGTCATGTTAGCCAGATGTTTTCCTTCTTCTTCTTCCTTTTTTTTTTTTTTTTTTTTTTTTTTTGTCGTCGTCGTAGTCGACTTGGTCGTCATGGTCGCTGTTGTCATCATTTTTTTTGTCACTTAATTAATGTCGATCCACATTATACCCTGTAGACCTACAGACAAAAGTATCAGTTTATGATAGGTACTATAGGTAATATGAAGGTTTTGTGAGCGTTCTTCTCAAGACGGGCATGTGTGTGGTGACACTGTAAAGACATATACCTCTGTTTCTGGGTCTCGATCTCTCTCTCTCTCTTTCCCTCTCTCTATCCCTCTCTCTCTGCTTTTTTACTCCAAATCTGACGGATTTGGCTCTTCTAGCTGTCACGAAGAATCCGACGTGGCCGAAGGCAATGCGTGCTAACGAGCGCAAGATAGAGCGAGCTTGTCTTCCCGATTACACTCTCGGGTTCGGTTTAAAGGACTCATACCTTGTCGTCAGATAATCCTCAAAATTTTGACAGTTGTCATGGGTTAACGTCTCTAAATCAATCTGCATCCTAATGTCACGCTGATGACATAAGGATTTAGCCCAAGAGATATCTGATGCGCGGTTTGTAATCATTGTGACATCAGAAAGGGAAACAAAAGCAACTTTCTTCGCTTTTAACAACTTCAGGTTTTTAGTTCTCAAGAGATTTTGAACTCTGTCGTTGACAAGCATGAGAAATGAAAAAAGGGACATGAGTTGCACACATGTTAAATACCTTGCAATTTATCTCCTACACTCAGTTTCTCAAAAAATATAATTCATGTTCTCTCATGCTTCGCAAGTTAACGCCTTTCCTGTCATTTTGTACACATTTGAAGTCGTGTCCTTTAAGTCTGATCCCCGCGCGCTTTGGGGATCCGGCGTCATCTACCTGATCGTGATAACACACTTGTTATACTTCCCCCAAGAACCCGTGTCGGAACGCATTAGCCGAATTGCTCCGGCGTAACTCTAGCCATATTGCTCGGGTGTTACACCTATCGGATAACTGATGAAATTTACTTCTGAAAAATTACATCTTGTTAGCGCGTGTCCATGACAATCAATTTCGTTGGCAGCGATGATGAGGAAACGAGCGGGAAATGTGTGCGCGCGTGAGATCTGATCGTCTGCGCGATTGCGCGTGCGTACATAAAAGCACGTCTTAAAGTACGGATTAGATAATAAAAGGGTTACCCTTACTCCAGCTCTTTCCTTGTAAATGAAAGTGCAATCAATGTTCGTCAGTGCCAAGGCTGCTGCAGTCTTTGTATTTGTCATGGCCTATGGCGCGGCTTAGTTCACCCGAGGATGTTAGAATTGCCTTTCATAATTGCTTTAATTATCATGTTTAAGGAAGAATTCTTTATGAACTACTTTCACGTATATGTTTTATGGGCCGGCACGATATTGAATAGAACCAAATAATTGTAAAACAAAAATGAATATATATTCATATACTTTACACAAGTATATAAACATATATCTTTATGTGCGTGTGTGTGTGTGTGTGTGTGTGTGTGTGTGTGTGTGTGTGTGTGTGTTGCATTTATTCCAAGTATAATCCTCCGAAAATTAATTATGTGAAACTCACAGAGAGACTGATGCAACCAAACAAAAAAAGGATAAAAGATAAAGTTATTATATGAAAGAAGTAATCAAGAAAAAATTGATTCCTGGAAAATTATTGCTTGTGCTGTGACAATTGAATCAAAATTACATTCAGATTAAGGTGTTCATAAACCTTGTGGCGTCCTGAAGATGGTGTTACATGGAAATAAACAAGGAGAAAAATGAATCAGGCTTTTAAGAAATATGATAGACCTAACAACAACAAAAAACAACAACTAAGTCTACAAATAGTCATTTATCTCCAACTGTAATACGAAAATACACGTTGCTCGTGTAGCGACTGTGCTATATGACCAACACTATTCAAATTTTAAAAAAATAAAACAGATAAAAATGAACAAATAAACATATAAACAAATAAACAAAATATTCATAATTGGCAAATCTGCAAAGCTTGGGGTGCTATATTGCTCTTTCGTTGATTTCAAATGATTTTATTTGGTATTTTTATCCATCTTTCTATCTATCTCTTTACCTTGCTGTCGCGGCATCTACATATAAAATCATTGCATTCCGGGAGTGGACAGTGTGCGTATAATTTGATTATGATTGTGTAGAACATGTAGAAGTCGTACGCCTTGATAGCCTGTAACATTGGAGGTAAATTAACCATCACTATAGTAACACATATCTACCTGATTATCGAAAGTGGTGGTGTATGAGGTAATTTTAAATTTGGTAGAGGGTATTACATAAAAATTTCTTCTTTTTTCTTCTTATATGTCCACGCGGCGTTCCAGTAAGTACAGTTATGAACTAAAATGAACGTGGAATCTGCGAAATGTTTCTCTCCTGAATTTAATTTTGGCCGGACCAAGCACTTACGATAGAGGGTATGTAGTGCATAGAATTATGGTACCACTTCTCCAAAAGCATCTCGATTATCTAATTATTTCTCCATTTGCAGGGGAAAATGAATCCAATCTTTATAACGACATCGAACGCTTGCCGCAATGATGAAAAAAACCACCTAAATAACCTCCCCATATATTTGTTTGCTTGTTTGTTTGTTTGTTTGTTTGTTTGTTTAATTGTTCGGCGTCGTTTTGGACACGTGAATCGAAAAGCCCTCCCAAGAAAAAGCGAACATCGTGCTGAAATTAACACTGACTGAGGTTATTCTGAATGCGGCGCGCACCGCATGTACCAAACATTTCTTGGCAGATAGAATAGAAGGGACAGAGAGAAGGAGAGAAAAGGGAAACACAGAGAGATGGGTCGAAAATATAGAAAGAAATATATTGCAACAAGAATAAACAAACAAAATGGACAGAAGAAGAAGAGAGAGAGAGAGAGACGAATGGACATAGTTTGGGCTGTTCTTCATCTACCTCAAAACATGAACGGGAACACAAAGGCTGCTGGATCGAATTTGATGGAAGGTTAACGGGATGGGTGTTTGATTTCAGTGCGGAAGTAATACACAGGCAAAGATGGAATAGTAGAGGAATACCGGTTCATATAGGAATGAGAAAAGAGAAAGAGAGAGAGAGAGAGAAATAGAGAGATAGAAAGAGAGAGAGAGAAAAATAGAGAGATAGAAAGAGAGGGAGAGTGAAGGGAGAGAGAAGGAGAAAGAGATGGAAGGGGAGAAAGGGAGGGAGAGAGAGGGAGGAAAATGGGGAAAACGAATGCCTAAATCTGGACACAATAGCGCTTTTGTGTCCTCAAATCTAATTTGGCGCGAATTAGAGATCCTCTCCTCTTCGTTGCCATGTCAACGCGCTGTGGGAAAAAGCTGAGATGCAATATAGAAAAGTGGTGCAAAGATTGGTTCCGAGGCGATAGTGGGCGACACGAGATTGATGAAAAGGAAAGGTATACTTACATTTTTTTTCATCCACTCCTTGCCTTCCATTTTTTTTTTTCGAGGGCGAAGTGAAATGGGATTTTTCTTTTCCACGACGTTAAGAGTATTTGATGTCTCCAGCGGGTAAAGCCAGCCATAGGATATGAAGGGGAATTCAGCTTGAAACATGTTTAGTTTCTCGATGACAGCTGTTTTGAAATTAAAGAAAAAAAGAATAAAAGCCATCCATGTGCCAACGGTGTACTCGGCATTGTACCTATTCTTTTTCCCCTTTTCTTTCCTCTTTCCCGTTCTCGTCGCCCCATTGAAAATATTTCACTGTGTTTGGAGGGGAGTGTGGAGTAGATATATACAAGCATTGTGCGAAATAAGAATTGGGGTCTGTATACAATCCTTTCACGCGCATTGTATAGAGAGTGAAAATCTATACGAAACACAATACAGGGGGAAAGAAAAGAAAAATCAGGCGGCTATCCTTGGGAACGGCCATTATATTGTTTTTAAATATTGAAATGCAGTCTATTCTTCAGCATGCAACGCAAATACAATGCTTTACAGCGGTATACTCAGAGGGTGAGAGAGAGAGAAGGGGGAAAATGGTGAATAGGATAAAAAGCGGGAAAGGAGAGAAGTTGCTGGGTAAAAGTTGCTGTAGAATACCGTATGGTGATCATACGGGGAAGTCTCCTGGTTCATAATCAGTCATTTCAGGGAATTTTTGTGCCTGTTATATCGCCCCGCTCACCAAGCCGGGCATATAGAGTGGACTAGTACGGGCTCGTGTGGGAGGATGAACAGGCAAGCAGATGAAGACGAGGGGAAAGATCACGTGGTTTTAAGAAAAAAGGACTTAACTCCGTTCCTGGATACTCACTTAAAAAGGGCAAAACTGCTGGATTAACTCACATGCAGTGTCATCCAATATTAGTAAGTATACCCACAATTACGATATCATATTCGTATCCACGGGAACACGATAGATATTTGTGTAATGATTAATATATTATTTTACTATCGAAGCGAGACATGCAACTCAAACAAATTTTCCTTACCTACTCTCGAATAGGCTGCATATCGTAGACAGGTTGATTTTTTTTTTTTATGAGTGGGAATGAATATATATATTTCACACTTTGGATCAAAAAATGGTTGAAAAGTGCAAATGGATAATAATGTGCTGGCAGTTTGTTTCTCACTCTTAGCCTTATTAGTTCTACATCATGTTACTGTATGGCATTCGAAGGGGAAAAACGCGGAAAACATACTCCTGCCACCTCATAGATTTACTGTGTGTTTCCTCGCCACTTCAGCAGACGAGAAAATGGCAATGAGCGGGAATCTTAAAGAGTCAAGATAAAGATATAAGGATTAGAGTCCTAGACCACGTTAAGCGCTCAATCGTGTCGTCCCGCCATCCTAAGTGGCGCCTCACACTGAGTGTGGGTCAGTAGTATCGTTACACTGCACTGTCAAATCGCGGAACTCGGGTTAGCAGACAAGGGGTAAATGCGCAGCCGCCGATCAGCATGGTACCGTAACAGCAGCTCAGAAGAAGGCTGCCGCGCCTGGATCTCCACTGAACAGCAATTTCCGCGAGCCCTGGACTAAAGCCCGTATCTGCGTAGTTTTACTGCTGCGCGAACCTGCAATTTTCGACCTGGAGAAATTTGGAGAAGTCAATGTATATGTTTGTTGTTGTTGTTGCAGATTGATATTCCTTCTGCAGCAACCCCAATGCCAGGCGAAGTGTTGCCTTGACTTAAGCTCGTAATAATTATACTTCCGGTGGTGACATTCAACACATTCTGTGGCGTTTAAAAAACACCACCAACATCTCTGACATGTCTGTGTAATAAAAAACGTTATCGCTAACCAATTTACATCTTTCACCTTGGAATGGTACTCTTGTGTAGTTATCAAATCACTGTGACATAAGTTTCATGTATCCATCGATCATAGCTTCTACATATTTATTTCAGAGGACCCTGCTTTTATCCTTACCGCCTCAGCATTGTTAGGCACTAGTTTTGTAAAACCGGTGCCAAGAGGAACACAGGAAGTAAAACCTGGTGTCCCTACCTGATCACATACCGGGTGGGTGTCGAACCCTTGTGCGAGAGTTCAGATCCCTATCCACTAAACCACTGTGCACACACAGAGTGAAAAATCACTGGCGTGAAGGAATACCCTTAACCGAACTGTATCCCCAAATCCAGTGCGTTCTCGTTAGCAGCCCCTGATACCAGCAGCATGTATCTTTGTAGACATTCCAGGCAAACTGCCTGATCACGCATGGTAGGGGAACTGTTGTGCATGACGCATAATATCGTTCGAGCATGCTTGATGTCGAAACACGATAGACCAGAGAAATATTTCATTAATTCAGAATCATTATCCACCACCACAGTATACATTTTCATAACAGAGAGAGGTGTATCGCGGTGCTCTCTAAAATCCGTTCAACTTCAGTGCAAAATTACATAGCTAACCCTGCTTGAGCATACCTCGTCGGGTTTGCACGCCTTGACTGCCGCTTTTGTTTTAGGGCACTGAAGTACTATGCTCTTAATTCAGACCAGTAATCCCATTAATTCTTGCTTGCCGCAGGCGACAAATGTTCAACTGAATATATCAACCAGATTACGACAAATACCATTTAGGATTATCATACGGCCCGAAGCAGCTTATCAAATCTGGCCTTGAATACGAATGTAGCGATTACTTCCGGGATTGTTTTTAAGGTATATGAAGACGTAATTATTAAAGTACACTCAGAAAGAGGGAGATAGAAAGAGTGATTCCTTCAAATCTGCACAGTGCACGACAGTATTGCGTTAATTGTCGTACTTTCCTTACCAAGATATGTGTTATTTGTCTTGCTTTTCTTCCAATATACCAATATGAAAACACTTACAGATTTACCAACGATATGTGCCATTTGTCGTGTTTTTCTTACAATATATCAATAATGGAACCACTAAAAGATTTACCAAGGATATGATTTACATGTTGATGAAAGTAAAAGTACTGGGAAATGACAGATATTTTCTCTCTATCTATAAGGAGCAAATCTGGGTTGTTGTGTTTTCCCTTCTTTTCCGAATGATTATGGAATTCGTAAGAAATGAATCTATAAAGACTCGGAAGCTCCAGAATTCTACAAGATTGGCTTTCCACTTTATGGATGATGAGGAAAAGTACAAGAAAACATAATTCTCCTTAGTCAAGGCAGGGGCTGATCCAGGAACTCCGTAGAGGGGGGGGGGGCGGCGCAAACAATATTTCTGGTGATATTTCCGTGTTTCATTTCATTTTTTTTTTCTTCTTTTTCATTCCTTTTGTTTTAACAACAAATAAAGAGGGGGCGCGAGCCCGGTGCGTCCCCCTCTGGATCCGCCACTGTAAGGTTTTCCTGTTTAAACAAATCTCAGTCACTGCTTGTCATTGGCGTTGGCAGAACTTGTTTCCAGTGTGAGATTAAACTGTCAGTCGGTTAGGGGTGGGAATATGGAAGATAATCATATTCATAATGCAAGATATGCAATGATATTTTGCGTTGAACGTGACTCTTTAAGCTACAATTATGCTGTTTTTTCTGAGCGATACACAAAGTGCTTCGCACATATAGTTATTACCATTTGCTGCCATGTTCATAAATATGTGTTACGAATGTTTCCTTGAACACTTTTATCAGATGAGATAAGATAAAATTGTATGGATTTGAGTCAGCTGTCGTCAAGACAAACCTTTTCTTCACCTTTTCCTTGCCCTTGTATATAATTTTATGACGACATTGGGGGACGAGAAAAACGAACGGTTTTGTGTTCTAAATATGCACGGTACAAGGATTATAGGACCGAGACTTTTATGAGGAGATGTCACAGCAGCTATTAAGGAAAATTCGTTCGTGCCACCAGGACGAAGAATATGATTGACGGGCAAGGTTAGGGGGGCATTCACTCATAAAAACGTCTCATTCTCGACAGAAGTAGGTTTCCAAGAGGCAGTATATTGTTAGCCACTTTCGACTTACCTACTTCTATTTTGCCCTCCCCTTGGGCAATTTACCTGTCAATGTCAGCCTACTGGCGTTGCTTTTAGTAGACCAAGACGTTATGGATTGAACAGCTCCTCAACGACCCTCGCGTCTCGTGCGTGACTCAGGCTCATAACCGTCAAACTATTGATCTCGAACCCAGACTCACTTTTTTTCTGCACCGTATTTAACTTTTGGCTTACCGCCGCACCTACACCACTGGGTGTTATTTCTACCCATACTGAAATGATAACGTGAAAATAGCAAGCAGAGTAAATGGAAGAGAGAAGGAGAGTTGAGGAGAGTGCGGTTGGTGAATTAGTGGACTGCCGGCATTTGAATTTTTGGTTACAAACGTCATTCCGCAGGTTCTTATTCCGAAAGTCCGTTATTCCGAGGGTTTTTTTTATTCCGAAGGTTCAATAATCTCAAAATGAAATAAAGTTCGTTATTCTCGAAGGTTCGTTGATCCGAAAGTGACAAAAAGTTTCGTTGTTCCGAAGGTTCATTTATGTCAAAACGAAATTAGGTACGTAATTCCGAAGGTTTTTTTAGACTGCACACTTTTTTTCCATTTTCGGATTAACGACCCTTACTTCATTTTCGGATTGGCAAACTTTCCTAGTTACGAACCTTATTTCAAATTCGGACTAACAAACCGTTGGAATAGCAAACATTCGAAATGACCTTAAAAAAATGTTCGGATATGAGAATCAATGTTCATTTTTGGTATACGGAATTTGGATGTTTCGGAATTATGCGAACCTTACTTAATTTTCGGATTAACGAATCTCCAGAATAACGAACATCATCGGAATATGAGAGGGGTTATCATTCGCCCGTTTGCTGGTCATCTGCTGGTGGGTGGTTATGGGGAGGACCACTTCACCCTGCTTGTTGCAAAAAGTGAAGTAGAATCTCCTACTTGTTTCGAGGTGCGACTCTTCAGTCCTATCAGGAGGGGGAAGATAGTTTAGCCATTTACTACATACAGACATTGGCTAGACTCAGTGGAACAGGGCTCGAACTGAACCACCTGATTGCAATTAGGTATAATGAGCCATTAAGCCATCCACTCTATAATAAACGATACCTCTCGATATCCCCAGACCATTTTTTTTTTTTTTTTTTTTTTTGCTTGTCAGCTGAAGAAACCCGGAAGTGGCACCCCTACAGAAGTTGCGCTGAAGACCTTTTTTTCTTTATTTATTTATTTTTTTTTTTTTGCTTGTCAGCTGGAGAAACCCGGAAGTGGCACCCCTACAGAAGTTGCGCTGAAGACCTTTTTTTCTTTATTTACTTGTTAGCTGATGAAACCCGGAAGTGGCACCAGAAGTCTGAAGTGCCCCCCACTTTTGAAAACGTGGCGCCGGCCATGTATCAGCATGTTGACACATCTTCTGAAAAAAGCACAGCCGCTCACACGCGTCTTATGAACATGAAATGATATATAAAAAATGATATGTATATATCATAATGTGTATTTATGCATATCATACGTGTGGTGTTTGTAAAGTGGTCTGTGGATTTGCCGCTCTGGGATTGCCGCATTCGTTTAAATGATGAATTTTAAACAAAGAAATACAAAAGCTCTCAAATCCCGTTCAAAGGCCCCTCCTCTGCTATACTTTATAGTAGCTGTATTTATTTTTCTTTGTAATGACCTGAAAGTTGTATATTGTTTTATATTTTGCCAAATGAATGAATGAATGAATGAATGAATACTTCCGACTCCTTTTTGCAGTGTCAGCAATATGGAATGTTGCTGATCGCAGCAGCTGCGTATGAGGTGTGAGATTTCTTTCAATGACCGAGACTGAAACGTTATCGATTTTTCTTGCAATGATTTAGATATTCATTCTGTCCATTCTTTTTTTTTTAATCTGTCCAGCATAACCATGCTCATCACAAGAAGTAAATTACATATACAAGTAAATGTGAATGAGGTTTGTAAAGCTACATAGCAATAATCATTCAACAAAAAAAGTACATCGTCTTCTTTTAAACTTGATTGTGATATCGTAGATTTTAGATATAATACTCTAAAAGCGAAATAAGATGGATACAATGGTCAAATGTTTATTTCTTTATTAGTCTCAATATCATTAATCATAATTCAGCATTAGTCCCTGATGATATCTGCAATGTACTTAGAATTTTAGGATTCGATGTTGTAAGTGCAATAAGGGGTATTGATAATCAGCACACATAAGACTGAAAGAAATTATCTAATATAATGCACACTGTATTTCCTGTAACAGCTAACTCTTTGCAATTCAAAATTATGCCTCTATAAACTCCCATTCCATTGTAATATTTTCTCACTGGGCTAGAATAAAGGAATGTAATCGTTTTGTGAGTGCAAACGACGCCCGTTATAACGAAGTGCTCGGAACCGCCAGGTTTCCTTTAGTATATCGTAATTTCGGTATACCCAAATAATTAAGTGTATGAAGATATATAGATCATAATTTTTAGACCTGAATTTTTACTTCTCTGTAATAGGACCTGAATATATACTTCTCTCTAACGAGAGTTTCGTTGTAACGGTGTTCGTTATAACGGTAGTGCACTGTATCATATCATCGTCATTTGCCATCAGCTCAATGTTATATCTGTATATCAGATCCCCGACCTTTATTTCCTTTCCCTCTTAC